>NC_081565.1:46261858-46315812 GCF_022355385.1 Mustela nigripes
TGAAACAGTATGTTGTACACCTGAAACTTATATAATGTTATATGTCAATGTATATGTAAAAAACTTCAATGAAAAATTTAAAAATAAATAAAACAACTCAGAGACCTGTATAAGCAAAAAAAAAAAATCTTTGTTTAATCTAATGGGAAGAAGATTTGCTATGCTTTCCTCTAGAAGTTTTAGTTTTAGGTTTTACCTTTAGAAATATAATCCATTTGAGCTACTTTTCTGTATATGCTGCAAAGTATGGATTATGGTTCATGTGGCCACGGGGCTCCAGGATCCCCTCCAGGGATTGTCAAGGCCTCAACAAATCTATGGGCCATGAAGAACCCAATGTATTTTTTTAAAAAAGATTTTATTTATTCGAGAGAGTGAGGGAGAGCATGAGGTAAGGCTGAAAAGAAGGAGAAGCAGGCTTAACCCAGGGCAGGGGACCTGATGTTGGCCTCCATCCCAGGACCCCCAAACCGTGATCTATGCCAAAGGCAGATGCTTAACCAACTGAGCCACCCAGGTGCCCAGAGCCCAAAGTATTTTTAAAAGACATAAAAATGCTCCCTGATAAGTAAAATTCTCAAGTGGCTACAAAGTGACAAATTCAGATAGTGATGTAATTGATGCATAGTAAATTAGACATATTCCATTAACACAGTTCTTAATTTTTCTTTTTTCTTAATTTTATTTTGATTCTTCTTTATATTTTTTTTGGCAGAAGTATGTCAGGTCAAAAATTCACAACCATATATCTGTGAATTGAATCCATAATCTGCATTGTTTTTGACATAATCTGTCATGGTGGTGATGGAACTCAAATTATAGTTCTGCCTGTTGGATTTTTAGTCAAGATACCTCTGAAACACAAAGTTGGTCTAGTATAAAACTTACTTCACCTGATTATTTGACTGCTTCATTAACATGATGACAAACTCTTTTAAGGACAACATGCAGGTTATTTATTTTTATAGAATTTTGTTTTCTTTTTTTCTGATTTCAAAAGTAATGCATGTTAACTTTAGAATTTTAACAAATGAAGTACCTAAACGTCTATTATCCAGAGGTAATTTTTTTTTTTTTTTTTTACTTTTTGGGTATGCACTTTGCGTATTTTCCTAAGCTTAAATACAAATATGAGTATTTCTCATTTTAGAATATGATCTCATTTGTTTGTTTAATAAAAGGAAATGCATCTGTATGTAACTTACATTACATATTAATGCATTATATTGTTCTTTTTCAATTTACAACCCTTTTCAATTTACAACCTTTAGTTATTAGTACACCTGTACATGAAAAATCCATGTAATGTAAATTTATGGAAAACCATAAGTTTTCAAGCTCATTAGTCCTGAGATTCCACATATGTGTTTTTTTATCTTCTCAGAAAAAAACTGATTTAGAGAATATTTTGGTTACTCCTCCAGCAGTTTCTAAACCACAATGTGGTTAGCATTTCTAACTAAAGCAAAGCTTACATCACTTCAATAAAAACCCTCAGTGTAAGATAGCCCTTATTCCTTGCCTTAGAAAAAACTCTAGTGTCTTAAGTATGACTTCATAATAGTGGCTGGCCTTATAACCTGCCTGAAAAGGAGATAGGAAGTCCCATGGCTACAGGTAATCTGCAATCTGTTAGTATACATGTTTCCAATTCATTTCGCCATCAGAAGGAGACCGATACTTGGTCTGCAATGATGCAGATAATGACATTTACTCATGGAGATAAAGCCCTGTGTCTGTGCCAGTGAAACATGACTGCACTGCACCTCTCACGAGATGTCAGCTTCCATTGTTTCTTGTTAATTATTTAGTCTTACGGTTATTTGTAAGTCACATTCTCAGCCTCAGATTATTTTCAGTTTTTCTGCTGAGATAAAAACACTGAAAAATGATCAACTATTACTTTAATTCATCATCATAATAGCATCTTCACTTTATGTCTTCTTTTAAAAATATGATCAAAACAAAGTTTTCCTATGCTTTCTGCGCTCTTCTTTGTGTAGTAAAAGCCAACATACATATGTACAGATATAAGATATATGTGGTATACATCATTCTAAAATTGTAGTATGAGCTGTGAAATGATAGAATGGGTGAATTGTGGGCTATGGTTTATTAAATAATTCATAGAACAGCTTTGAAACCAACAACTTCTAAAGTTACTTAAGGTGCCTTTTTCTTAATTAGGGGCCTACCTGGGATTAAGAAAATCAGTATCTGCCTGGTCTTCTGACTTACTGTAAAACAATATTCTTTAGTCACCACTGAATTTTGATTTGCTAGACTTTCAAAGAAGTAGGTATTAACACTGCATTTGTGAGTAAAAAAATACAAGAGTTATGAGATGAGAAGAAGCATCCAATCATGTACTTAATTTTCATTAAGTTTACCAATGGGACTTTTTTGACAATAAAGTTGTTTGAACAATTGGTAATGGGATTATATAAAAGAGTTAGAAATAAGTACTCAATTCAGAAACCCAATGATGGGCGCCTGGGTGGCTGAGTCATTAAGTGTCTGCCTTTAGCTCAGGTCATGATCCCAGGGTCCTGGGATTGAGCCCCACAATGAGCCCCACATCGAGCCCAACATTGGGCTCCCTACTTGGTGGGAAGCCTGCTTCTCCCTCTCCCACTCCCCCTGCTTGCGCTCCCTCTCTCACTGTCTCTCTTTCTGTCAAATAAATAAATAAAATCTTAAAAAAATAAAAAACAAAAACCAGAAAAAAACGCGATGACAACTAGTAAAATCAAAGCATTCCAAGAAATTTCTTTAGTGAGAAACTTGCAAAGAAGTTTCAGCATTCCACCTAATATATAATATTTATGTAGGAGTTCCATATATAAGTATTAATTTTTATCCAGTTGCCTTAAAAAAAATAGTATTTGACCCATGAGAGTGTGAAAAACACTCTTTATGAAAGGGATAGTGGAGTTACTAGGCACATGGTCTGTAGTTACCTGTGGCCAGAACATAAAGAGTCCTGAGTTAAACCAACAAAATAAAAAGACTGTTTATTCAGTCAGAGCTTTAATGAAGGAAAAGAGAATTGACCAGCACTCCATTCCATGTGCTTACGGTTAGGCAGAGCCATTCAGGGATAAGGACTCAAGATAGACTTTCACTGGAAAACCAATTATTTGAGGCTTAATAAATGATCATGTATCTAGATTACATTTAGTAAAAATTGTAGTATTCTCAATATGGTTCCACATTAAGGACAGCAAGAAGGCTGTAGCTCTTTATTACAGTACTGGTCATGATGTTAAAAAATTCTAGAAAGAATGAAAATATGAAATACTATAATCTTACCCCCTAAAACTGTCTTTTTCACTTTATCTTTCATTTACAATTCACAAAAAAATACTCTAACTGTTGTTGGAATGTATGAAAAAATATGAAATAAAAATATCATTTATCAATTAATAAAATTTAAAATTGTGGTATTGCACAATTTCAATTAGTGTCATTTCTGGGGGAAACAATTATGGGAACTCAGAGACATACAGGAAACAGAAAAGAAAAAAAAAAGTCAGTGTGGTAAGTGCATATTTAGTACTCTGTGCCAGCCATTTTTTTAGATATGGGAGACATAAATACAAATGAACAAGACTAGAAAGCTCAAAGACAGAAGACATCAAACGAACAGAGGAAATGATGGGAAAACAGATGTATGTGTCAGTGAAAAAAAGAAAAGGAGATAAAGGAGATTAAAGACTATGAGAATCAAGAATGGAAAGGGAAATTAATAATTAGCATCTAATCATTTAGGTGATAGACTAGATAATTTCACAAAAGTTTTATATGAATCACAACCACATTTCTTCTTTTTTTTTTTTTTAAAGATTTATTTATTTATTTGACAGAGATCACAAGTAGTCAGAGAGGCAGGCAGAGAGAGAGGAAGAAGCAGGCTCCCTGCTGAGCAGAGAGCCCAATGCAGGGCTGGATCCCAGGACCCTGGGATCGTGACTTGAGCCGAAGGCAGAGGCTTTAACCCACTGGGCCCACCCAGGTGCCCCAGCACACATTTTTTCTTCTAAAAGTAATATATGTCAATTACAAAAGTTTAAGCAATACTAAAATATATTTCCCAAATCCCATAACCTATCAAATATATTTGATGTTAGTCTTTCCAGATAAATGGGGTGTATGTGTCTGTATGTGTATGTTTAAAGTGAGTGAAAGATAGTGATAGTGTTAGAGGGTAAAATTATACTATAACTGACATTTTTCAAGTGAAAAATTAATGTATTTTGGGAGTGTTTCAACAAGAAAAAGGAACCTGGAAAAAAATGATGTACATTGGATTTATTTTTATGAGCAGAAATATTAATTACCACAAAATTAAGTAAATCTAGATGAAGAAAATATTACTTTTTCCTTAAAATTACAAAACCATTATTTTTAAAAATTGGGACCCCTTTCTGGGTTTAACTACATCTTTCACACTAGACAGTTTCTAGTTCCTGTTTGAAATGAGAACATCAGTACAATTACTTATTTTCCAAAAATCACTCTCACTAGAATTTCAACTTTTATTATTATATTACTGATTTTATAATGTCAGAAACCGCATTTAAGTTCAATTCTTTTCTTCTAATAATTCATATAGTTTTTTCTTTTTTCTTTTTTTGTATGTAAAGAAATCAAATCTTGCCACCAAGATTTTAACATTGCTTCTTCATTCTTGGGTTTTTACTTTTATTAATTATCAGACTTATTTTTCAAGACAGATTCATGGATACTTTATACGTTGAATTATTATATGTCTAAGAATATATTCTCTGCTATCTTGAAGGGTATCCTGTATAAAACTACAGGATTACTATATCAGAACATTGTGTATGATGTTCTACTAACTTTTGAAACTGAATGAGACATCAAAGAAATTTTAGGACAAATTTTCTTCTTTCTTGTAACTGACTTCTTAAAAATCTGTTTTCCCCACTATTCATTAAAGTTTATTCTTTATATTAGTATAGGCTTTACTGTAAGCATCAGTTTAATGTCTAATTTTTTGTCTTTCTGAATGTCTTTTTTTGTATCCCTATTTTCCAGGGAGTATTTTAGCATTTCCCCCCCTTTCTCAACATTTTTTATTCAGGCACAATTATAACATTGTTGGATCCTGTCTTTTGTTGTGTCTCTCATTTATCATCCTCTCAATGATAAATTACTTTCATATTTGTTTTGTATGATTTTCCTCAATATATTTGTCTTTATTTGGGGGTATGTGTGTGTGTATGTGTGGTAGTTGAGAGAGAAAGTAAGGGGTAGAGTGTATTTGGAATAGTACTTGGCTAGGTTGCATGAGGTATTTTCTTCTCTTACCCTAAGGACATATCTCTTCCCAGTTAGGGTTTATTACCCAAGAATTTGACAAGTAATCTGCCAATGCTTCATCTTCTCCGTCTTCTGCACTGCCTCACCACCATCATGTCTGCTGGCTGAGAGAACGGGTCAGAAACAATAGAAATGACATACTGGCATGGCTCTTTCCTTAACTCCCCCTTCTTTGCCATTCTGCTGAATTAATCTGTGGCTTTTCAGGGTCAATCTCTACGTCTCTCAAGGTAGACATTATCACCTCAATTCACCTCAAGTTTTCCTCAGTTCAATGCCATCTGACTTTTCTTGCTGTTCCACTGAAGTGTTTTCATCAAACTGTAGTTCTAGATTCAAAATCTAGTGGGCAAAGGTTAAAGTATGGCTCTTATTTGACCTGGTGTACATTTAGTAGAAAAATTCGACAAAAAAAACCCTAAAACATCTCAATTCTATATTTTTTGTCTTAATTAAAGCACAAATAGGGCCTGATCACTTAAAACCGAAACCTAAACTTCACTCTTGAATTCTTAGCTTTCCTTCACTTCCCCACATTTAAAATCTGTTTTCCCAACTCTGCCAATTCTGTCTTCTAAATATTTTCTGTTATTTCTTATCCAATAGGCAGACTATTTTGAAAGCAACAGCTAAATGCAAGTGTGTGTGCATGTCAAACTTGTGTGTTTACATGCCTGTATGCACACATGTGTGCTCGCGTGCACACACACACATACACTCTGAACAAAGCTCAAGGTTGACCAATGAGTCCAAAACTTTGCAATCAGGCGATCTAGGATAAAAAGTTAAAATTCAGCATATAGATGAGTTTTGAACTTTATAGTTGAGAATGGGTTTTCTATCTTATGTTCAGGGAGGGGATGGTATATCATGATCTTAAGTTCTCAGAGTCCCTGAAGGTGTAAATTTAACCTGCTTCTCTAAATCCTAATGAGGGAAGTCTTAGTTCCTCTACGTTTTTCACCTGGAAATCTCCAGCAGAATTTATTCTATTTCAGTCCTGTCCAGATGGCTTCCAGAGTCCATAATTATAGCACAACTATGATCCTGTTGTGCTGATGTTTCAAATCTTTCAAACCCATCCACATTCAGGATTAAATAAAAGCAAAATACAAAAGCATGTTGTTCACGTATTTCTTAATTTGATCCCTGTCTACTTTTCTACCTTATTTACGTGCATTCCTGCGCTCCTGATAATCAAACTATTTACAGTTCTCCAGTATGAGCTGCTTATTCTCTTCTCTCTCTTTTATAAAATTTGTCGCTATCTAGAATACAGTTTTTGCATGATTTCATACCCTTGGAAAACTCCAAACCCCCAATATTGAATGTTTTCAATTTCTTGATTATGAGATTCCTTAATTTCATTCATCTCATACATACAAAACATAAGCTTTCATTGGGGAGGGTATGTGCTATGGTGAGTGCTGGGAATTGTGTAAGACTGATGATTCACAGACCTGTACCCCTGAAACAAATAATACATTATATGTTTGTTTAAAAAAATAAAAACAAAAACATAAGCTTTATGAGTTCTTTGAAACCAGAGTTAAGTATTCCCTTTTCCATGACCCCATTTTGCTTTATATATTTCTGTTATATAGTTCCTGGCTTCCTATTGCTGCCATAACAAATAACCACAAACTCAGTGGCTTAAAACAATATAAATGTGTTATCTTACAGTTCTGGAGGTCAGAAGTCTGAAGTTGGTCTCACTGTGCCAAAATGAATATTGGCAGGGCTATCCACCTTCTGGAGGCTATAGAGGGAGAATCTGTTTCCTTATCTTTTCCAGCTTTTAGAGGCCACCTGGTTCTTGGCTCTTGGTTTCTTTCTCCACCTTCAAAGCAAGCAGTGTAGCATCAAATCCTCTCTGACTCTCACTCCTGCTTCTGTCTTCAAACCTTTCCCCTTCTGACTCTTACACTATTGTCTCCCTCTTATAAAGACCTTTGTGGTTGGATCAGACCCACCCTGATAATGCAAGAAAAAAGATCTATCTAATGATCCTTAATTTAATCACACATGTAAAGCCCCTTTTGTTATGTAAAATGACAGATAACAGTTTCTAGGGATTAGGTTATTAATATCTTTGGGGACCATTGTTAAGTCTACTACATATGGTATTAACTGACTTGCTATTAAATGTCTTTCTACTTCAATCAACAGTAAAGAGTATTCAAACAATTCTGTTAAATTAATTGAACAAGAAAGCCATTAGACAGATGTGTCTCTAATACCATGACAGCCCAGGTAAGCAAACCCAAGTCTAAGCCTATTAACGCCTCAAGGTTATAAAATCAAAAAGCTAAGAACAGCCAATCACAATCAACAAGGTTTAAGTTACAATCAAGTAATTTCCTTTTCTTGTTCCACACTTTCTCTATTAGTCTTTCTCTTAGCTTCTGTTAGCAAATGCTTCTAACCACTTCCAGCTTGTCATTATCTGATTCTAATTGATTTTTGCTCGAATAAACTGTCAAAAAATTTAATATCCCTCAGTTTACCTTTTACCATCTCTGAGAATACAGTCTTCACAATTCTTTGAGGTGCTCCTAAAAATTACAGATTCATGAGTCAAATCTCAGGTAAACTAAATAAAATCTCTGGACTTGAGGCCCAGAAATCTTCATTTTTAACAGATTCTGCTATAATTGTTATATAAACTAGGGTGTAAAAATTACTACTGGGAGCCAGAGGCTGTGTACTATTTTTCATCATTTTATCTTGAGCTTCTAGAACAGTATCTGATGTGTACCAGACCCCAAAAAATGTATGATTAAATGACTGAATAAATGAATGTGTGAAATAAACTTGAAAATTATTTTCAACCACAACATTGATTCTTCAATTATAAGATGAAAGAGAGGAAAAATCAAAAATTTTAAATAACATAACTAGTGACAGGCATTAAGGAGGACACTTGATGTAATGACCACTGAGTGTTACACACAACTGGTGAATCACTAAATGCTACCCCTGAAACTAATAACACAGTCTATTTTAACTAAATTGAATTTAAACAAAAATTTTTTAAAAAAAGAACAACTTGATGCTCGGTTGCAAGGACAGCAATGATCTGACAGCTTCTAAGGACAGCACACTCATGTCAACCACAGCATTGAGTCAATGCCACACTCTTGCTGGGAAGTTCCCAGTCAATGAGTAAGCAAGCATGGCAGAACTACTAAGGCTTGGCCTTTTCCAACCAACTTGGGACCCTTCTAATATGCAAGGGAGTGCTCCTTGGGTTTGGGTGTGACTTTATGGGATTGGAATTAGAGCCTGAGGTTTTTGCCCAATTTTTCTTTCTCTCCTCCTTCCTTCCACAGTCAGATGTTCACAATTTAAAGGGTTTCCCTGCTTAATCCACTTCCTCCCACTTTATCTTTCATAGGATTATCCACATCTCCCCACCTTCAAAAACAAAAAACCAAAACCAAAGCCTCTTGTTACACCTAACATTATTTTCATTATTATTTCTTGAAGGACCTAAGTTGACACCTCTCCTACCTGAAATATTTCATTTCACCCTCTGCTGTAGCTAACCAAACCTATTACCTACATTTCTGAATTACGCTCAATGCTGGGTCTGCATTGTATGTGAGACAGGCACAGTTGGCAGAGGACCCTACGCTCAGAAGGGCCTATGCACGGTTTAATGTTTTTCTGTTGCCGTCTTGAAATTCCTAACGATTTTTTAACATTTTCCACATTTTCATTTTGTACTTGGCTCCCCAGCCATGTAACCCATCCTGCATCACTGTCTGCATTAAAACTTTTTTTAAGATTAAAACATAGCGTTTACTATTTCCTCATGAATACCTTAGTTCTTTTGAATCATTTTTTTCATGTTAGTTTCTGAAGTTGGTGCCTCTTTTGTATTAAAGTTGGATTCTTCTGTCCATTATATTTTAATTTGGATGGGAGAGTGTGTACATATCTTATTCCCTAGCTACAGCATAACCTCTGAGATAATTTTTGAGCCTACTTTTTATTGCACATACAACTGTCAAGTGAACATACAGAAATGTCTGTAAATATTTTGTGAATAAATAGCACAAAAATCCCCTTTATGTGAAAGACTTGCAGGGACAAGCTTAGGTGTGCTAGGAAACTTAATGCTTTGTTACTCTTTTCTTCCCTCTACCTCACGAGGTAGTGGGGAAAACTTAAGTTTCCAACTACAATTCAGTTTCTTCTGATTTAAATACTCTAATTTCCCTTTAAAACAGCTTATTTGAGATAAATTCTCAATCCTTAAAAAATCCATGCAACCTTTCTTTGTATCTCCTTCTTTGCCCAGACAAAGGAAAGAGAATAGCCCTGGTAATTGTAAACAACAGCAACCACACATGTCTAAGGGCCAGGTACTATACTAATCATTTTATATTTATAATCTTCTTTATTCTTTATAAAATTTCTATGAAGTTGTTATTATTGCTTCTCTCTCAAGGGAATGACTTATGATTTCAAGACTTCAAACAATTAGCAAATCAAGTTGGAGGACTGCCTCCCAAGTTTACCTGCCCCAAGACCAGGGTCTTAACCAGGATACTTGTATCTCAGACATAAATGTTTACCTGATATTCATTTAGCGAAAGGTACAGCTTTCTTCACTGATGTGTTTCTTTCCAGACACAAAGGGGAAAAACGTCTTTAAGCTGCCCACTGAAGTCTACAGGTGTGAGTACATAAGACAAATCTCAAATAGGAAATTTAAAAGAAAGGCATTAATTAATTGGGCTAGAGATATTTCCTCCTTTCAGACCATCAAAAGCACTACATTTTCCTCTTGTGCTTCAAATTACCTGGAGACTTATCTCCTGAAGACAGACCTAATCTGAACAAATGGCCATAGCCCTGAGAGCTTCCAAGGCTGATAGGCAAAGATGGCTGGAATTCAAAGCAGTCAATGCAGAATGTGCTGCAGGAAGCTTTCAAAGTACGAATTAACCCATTTATTATGTCTGTGATAATCAAAGTAGCATGTTTTGCCTTGTATAACATTTCTCATGTTTTCCATAAACTATGGTTTAGCATCCTTTTGGAGGATTAAAACTAGAAGGCATTCCTAGTGCTAACAAACATTTTGGTTGAGTGGTATAACTGTTCTATTCGGCCTTGCAACTTGGCAGCTAGTCTCCTCAATTATACTTTTTAAGTAGCACAAGGCTCTAGAAAGAAAGCAAACCCTTCATCCTGAGCTCTGCAGTGGGATTGGATATGCTGCGGTATCTCCCCGAGGCACATTTCCTTCAGCACAAGTGTGTTTTTGCAGATGGTTACTTCTGGTCACTTACTGCTACTACCAAACAATTACATTCTCTTTTTTGGTTCGTACAGACCAGCTATCTAAAATTAAGTTAGAATGTGCACTTTTTTTTGTAAGGAGAACAGACTTGATTTAAATGGACTATGATAACTAATCATTCCTTCTTAAAAACATGCTGTGGTCGGCATAGACTCAGTGAAACCTCAGCAAGGGTGTTAGAAGTGTCACGATTTTTAGTTTTATTGTTATATAAAGAATCCCCAAACTGAACTGTTTCTCTGTTTATACAATAGGGGGAAATAGTGGCTCACCTTTTCTTGGACTATACACCTTCTTTTAATACGCTAAAGTAACACCTTTCTATTTTAAGTTGGTGCAGGTTGTTTTTACCTCTTCCTTCCTACCCACTCAGAGCTAAAGTATTTTTTACCTTATCCAGTATGTGGAGTATAGAACTGACTATTGTGTAGGTTAAAATCTGCCAAATATTAGTGATGTCACACGGTTCAACCTGCGAGTATTCAATATATGCTGAACATATAGAACATATAGTCAGCAACAAAGTAGACCCGTGAAATAGTCTAGGTGTCAAAGACCTAAGAACTGATGTTTCCAGGATGAAGCATGTGCAGATGTTTGCTTGACATCTGTATGTCAGATGCATGTCTTTACTCATCTGGGTGTCCTATTGTCCAGTGATTTTGGATTTCAATTTTCCCAAATTTGTCATTTGTGCCATTTAGTTCCTTCCTTGACTGTCTCTCTTACATTATAAATTATACTTAATAGCAAATCTCAAGCATTCGCTAGTGATTTAGAGGTGTCCTGGAACATTTTTGTCAAAAGTAAAGCATTTTTACAAAGTGGGTGACCATTTTTGTATGGCAGCCCTTTGAACTATAAATTGGATCCAAAATGTAGCTTGATATTTTCCACTAATCTGTAAAGTTCTGTTAACAATCAAATAAGAAGCAACAATCAGCTTGAAACAGGGACTGTATTCAATGCATTTCAAAGATTCAGCTGATTCTATTTTTCTATCATGTCACATTTTCTTTTCAGGCATGCAGTCATTATCCTAACATATTCTTTGAATTACTAGTCCCTGAAAAAGAAATCTACCATTTAAATCAGATAACTTTCATGGAGTTATCAACACTTAACAATGAAGGAGAAAGGGCAGATGAGTCTTATGTTCAGCTTGTCCCTATTCTTATAACTTCCACAGTCAATTTTAGAGTCCCCCCCCCCAAAAAAAAAGCATGTTAAGCTTCTGAAGAAAAAAAAATCAAAAGAAACATAACTGTTTTTGTGCCAACTTTGTTTTGATCACTTACATATTCTCTTTCTTTCATTCTTTGCCTCATCCAACCTTTTTTACTTCTCATTCATACTCTATTCCCCCCACCTCCCCTTCTTGTTGAATGTGCTCTGTCTTCCGTCTTTTAGTTTTAATGGTAAGCATCAAAGTGTCATAAATGTTGAGAAGAACTGAGAAATCAGTTTCATAAAATTTCTTAGCAACATGCTGACAATTAGTGGAATATTTTTAAAAAATAAAGATTGCTTTTATTTTGAATTTTAATCTTTGAATTTTGTTTTGTTTTATATTATTGTTTATAAGATGAGAAACATCCAACTCCTCTAAAAAGTATTTTAAATAGTTTACTCAACTTTAATGGGCAAAATTTTATTCCAGTTTGTTCTTGAAAAGTCTTCTAAAAGTTAAGTTTAATACCATAATCTTCTGATTCTGTCCCAGAACTGATAGAGCAGGCCTTTGGCTAGATATGTGTGTTGGGACTGATAAAAGGGCAGAGGTCAAGGTCCAGGGACAGATCCCAGGGGATATGCGTGCATTATTCCCTGTGACCACTGCCCTACAGTAACTTGGAGCTTCATTATAATACATTTACAGCACGGTTTTAACTTCCCGTCCCTGACAGAGAATGGCTGCCATGACAGTTCTGATAAGGACTGTACAGAGCCCCAAACTCCCCTTCCCAAAAGGTAGTAGGAGTCTGATAGATAACTGGCAGCAACCTTAGTCAAAAACTGCTGTAGCTATGACCCATAACCTGTCCAAATATAAAAAGAAAAGATAACCTGGACTCTGTGCAGCTGCCATCTCTGGACCTGCCTGCTCTCCCAACTTGAAAATGAACTTTCCCTTAAACTGTTATTAAATGCTTCCTTGCTTAAGAGTTTGGATCTGGGGGCACCTGGGTGTCTTAGTTAAGTGTCTGCTTTCTGCTCAGGTCATGATCCCAGGGTCGTGGGATCAAGCCTTGTGTTGAGCTTTGTTGTGCTGAGCCGGGAGCCTACTTCTTCCTCTCCTCCTGCCCGCTGCTCCTCCTGCTTGTGCTCGCTCTCATTCTCTGTCAAATAAATAAATAAAATCTTAAAAAAAAAAAAAAGATTGAGAGAGAGAGTTTGGTTATGAATTCTTTCTTAGCCAAACTCAAGAACCAAGGCCAGGGAGAGGGACACATTATTGATGGAGCAGTGGTAGATAGTTCCTGTAAAAATCAGGGATCTGAGTACAAGTCCTCAGTTTTTTTCTTCCTAGTTGATTAACTTTGACTCGTGCTCTACTCTAGATAGGAGTATAGACCTGGTAACATTCTTGTAAGTACTAAATGATATGACACAAATACATTCTACAAAATCTAGATGAGAAATACAGGTTCATTTCCTCACCCTTAGGCAATCAACTTGTTTGTATTATATTGTTACTGACACAGTTATGCAATTAAAGAGGAAATGAGGACTATTTACTTATTTGCTTATTGTCTGAGTTGTAAACTGATTTTATGATTACAGATGCACATTCCATTATTTGGATGGATATTGCTTTGAAACCCATAAAATCACTTTATGTATCATCTCACTCATTTTACTTAAATGTAACTATGAAGTTCAGAGTCAGTAAATATCACCAATAATTGTGAAGTTCAGAGGGTAACTATCATAAATATCAAAATGGGGAGAGAGTGGGTCAGAATTGGTAGATGTTACAGCTAGTGATTGAAAAACTGAATCCAAAAGCCACGTCTTTTGACTACTTTTCAAATCATATTTCAAATTTATAGTATATAATTAAAAATTAGAAACAATGTTTATAATAATATATGGTCGTACTGTTTCATGATTGTCAAGAGAGCATAACTAAGAGCATGGACTCAAGATTCAGATTTTGAATGTGCAAGTCCCACCTCTGCCATTTACCAGTTGAATAAACTTGGATAATTAACTTATGCTTTTATGCTCCTAGTTCTCTCATTGGCAAAATGGGTATAATAATAGTTCCTACTTCACTCAGTTGTCATGAGAATTAAGTGACAATGTATGTAAATTACTAAGCATAGGACCTGGCAAACAGTAACTGTTATATGTTTTTGTACTATTGTGTGAGCTAAAAAGCATTATAATAAGAGCAAATCTAATGGTGAATTAGGAAATCCATCATATATGAGCTATAATCTCATTTTTATTTACTTCTTTCAATGATAGATGTATATCAACCACACATTACATGTAAGGAAATTTATACTCATTCTCTGTCAAAAAAGAAAAAATCTAGTTCAAATTCACTCAACTAAAATATATTGTCAGAAAAAGGTTTAAATGCAAATCTATCTACAAAGCTTATGTGCTTTGATGTCACAGAGATGAACTAGGGACCTAGAGGTCTATCCAACAAGAAGATCTAATAACTGTAAATATTTATGCCCCCTACTTGGGAGCATCCAATATATAAAACTATTAACAATTAATAACAAACTGAAAGGAACTCATTGATAATAATACAATAATAGTCGTGGACTTTAACACCCCAATTACAGCAATGGACAGATCATCTAAGCAGAAAATCAACATGGAACAATGGCTTTGAATGACACACTGGACCAGATGGATTTAACATATATATTCAGAGGATTTAATCCTAAAGCAGCAGAGTACACATTCTTTTCAAGTACACATGGGATATTCTCCAGAGTAGATCACATACACAAAATCAGGGCCTAAATAAGTCAGGTCACAAATCAGGCCTTAACAAGTACAAAAAGATTAAGATAAAACCATGAATATTTTCTGCCCACAATGCTATGAAACCACTAGAAGTTAACTACAGGAACAAATTTGGAGGACTACCTGGGTGGCTCAGTCAGGTAAGCATCTGACTCTTCATCTCAGCTCAGGTCTTGATTTCAGGGTCCTGAGTTCAAGACCCACATCAGGCTTCATGCTTGGCATGGAACTTAACAACAACAACAACAACAATAACAACAACAACAACGAACGGGGAAGACCACAAAGACATGGAAGTTAAAGAACATCCTACTAAAGAATGAATGGGTTAATCAGGAAATTAAAGAAGAAATTTTAAAAAATACATGGAAACAAATGAAAATGAAAACATGACAGTTCAAAACCTTTGGGATGCAGCAAAAGTGGTCATAAGAAGGAAGTACATAGCAATACAAGCTGACCTCAAGAAGCAAGAAAAGTCTCAGGGTGCCTGAATGTCTCAGTGGGTTAAGACTCTGCCTTGAATTCAGGTCATGATCTCAGGGTCCTCGAATTGAGGCCCACATTGGGCTCTCTGCTTAGCAGGGAGCCTGCTTCCCCCTCTCTCCATCTGCCTCTTTGCCTATTGTGATTTCTCTCTGTCAAACAAATAAATAAAAATCTTAAAAAAAAAAAAAAGGAAGCAAGAAAAGTCTCAAATACAGAACCTAACCTTACACCAAAAGGAGCTAGAAAAAGAACAATAAATGAAGGCTAAAGGAAGCAGAAGAAGAGAAATAATAAAGAAGGCCATATACAAAAAATAATAAATAAAGGACCTGTTTGCCAGGTCCTTGAACTCAGGACCCTGATATAGAAATAAGTAAACAAACAAACAAGAAAACAAACAGTAGAACCAATCAGTGAAATCAGGAGCTCGTTCTTTGAATTAATAAAGTTGATAAACTCCAAGACAGACTTACCAAAAAGAAAAGAGAAAGGACCCAAATAAATAAAATCATGAATGAGAGAGGAGAAATAACAACCGATACCACAGAAATATAATTATAAGAGAATATTGTGAAAAATTATATACCAACAAACTTGGCAACCTGGAAGAAATGGATACATTCCTAGAAATATATAAACTACCAAAACTAAAATAGGAAGAAATAGAAAATTTTGAACAGACCAATAATCAGTAAATAAATTGGGGCAGTAATCAAAAATCTCCCAACAGACAAAAGTTCAGGACCAGATGGCTTTCCAGAGGCATTCTACCAAACATTTGAAGAAGAGTTAATACCTATTCTTCTCAAACTGTTACAAAAAATAGAAATGGAAGGAAAACTTCCAAACTTATTCCACAAGGCTGGTATACCTTGATTCCAGACAAAGACCCCCTAAAGAAAATTACAGGCCAATATCCCTGATGAAGATGGATGCAAAAGTTCTTGACAAAATACTACCAAATTGAATCCAACAGTACATTAAAAGAATCATTTAGCATGATCAAGTGGGATTTATTCCTGGGCTGCAAGTATGGTTCAATATTTATAAATCAATCAATATGATATACCAAAGTAATAAAATGAAGGATAAGAACATACGATGCTTTCAATAGATGCAGAAAAAGCATCTGACAAAGGACAGTATCCATTCTTGATAAAAGTCCCCAATAAAGTAGGGATAGATAGAATATACCTCAACATCATAAAGGCCATATAGAAAAGACCCACAGCTAATATGGTCCTCAGTGGGGAAAAATGAACTTTTCCTCTACAGTCAGGAACAAGGCAGGGATATCCACACTCACCATTGTTATTTTTATTTATTTATTTTTTAAAGATTTTATTTATTTGACAGAGAGAACACAAGCAGGGGGAACAGCAGAGGGACAGGGAGCCTGAAGTGGGCTGTGATCCCAGGACCCTGGGATCATGACCCAAGGCGAAGGCAGATACTTAACCAACTCAGCCACCCAGGCACCCCTCACTATTATTATTTAACATAGTGCTGGGAGTCTTAGCCTCAAATCAGACAACAAAAAGAAATAAAATGCATTCAAACTGGTAAGGAAGTAGTCAAACTCCTACTCCTTGAAGATAATATGATATTCTATGTAGAAAAGACTCCACCAAAAAATTGCTAGAACTGATACGTGAATTCAGTAATGTCATAGGATACGAAACCAACGTATAGAACTCTGTTGCATTTCTGCACACCAATAATGAAGCAGGAGAAAACAAAATCAAGGTATTGACGCCCTTTATAATTACACCAAAACCTGTAAGATACCTAGGAATAAAACTAATCAAAGAGGTAAAAGATCTGTACTATGAAAACTATAGAACAATTATGAAAGAAATTGAAAAGAAAAGGAAAAACATGCCATGATCATGGATGAGAAGATCAAATATTGTTAAAATGCCTATACTACCCAAAGCAATCTACACATTCAATGCAATCCCTATCAGAATACCGCCACCATTTTTCACAGAGTTAGAACAATCCTAAAATTAGTATTTAGGATACCTCAAATATCAAAGACCTCAAATAGCCAAAGCAATCTTGAAAAACCAAAGCAAAACTGAAGGCATCACAATTCCAAACTTCAAACTATATTACAAAGCTATAATCATCAAGACAGTGGTACTGTCACAAAAACAGACACACAGATCAATGGAACAGAATAGAGAACCAAGAAATGGACCCACAACTCTATACTCAACTAATCTTTGACAAAGCAGGAAAGTATATGCAATGAAAAAAACGTGTCTTCAACAAATGATGTTGGGAAAAATTGGACAGCAACAAGCAAAATAATGCATCTGGACCACTTTCTTAGGCCATATACAGATATAAATTTAAAATGGATGAAAGACCTAAATGTGATACAGGAAATCATCAAAATCCTAGAGGAGAACAACAGGCAGCAACCTCTTTGACCTGAGCTGCTGCAGCTTCTTATTAGACACTTCTATGGAAGCAAGGGACACAAAAGCAAAAATGAACCATTGGGACTTCATCAAGATAAAAAGCTTCTGCAAAGCTTTGGAAAAGAAATAATTAATGAAACGAAAAGGCATCCTACATAATGGGAGAAGATATTTGCAAATGACATATCCAATAAAGGGTTAGTATCCAAAATCTATAAAGAACTTATAAAACTTAACACCCCCAAAATAAATCATCTAGTTAAGAAATAGGCAAGACATGAATAGACAGTTTTCCAAAGAAGAAATCCAGATGTCTAACAGACACGTGAAAAGATGTTCAACATCACTCATCATCAGGGAAATACAAATCAAAATTACAATGAGATATCACCTTTACCTGTCAAAATGGCTAAATTAACAACACTAGAAATAACAAATACTTGAAAGGATGCAGAAAAAGGGAACACTCTTACACCATTGGTGGGAATGCAAACCAGTGCAACCACTGTGGAAACCAGTATGAAGGCTCCTCAAAAAGTAAAAAATAGGACTATCCTACGACCCAGCAATTTTACTATAGGTATTTACCCAAACGATACAGAAATGCTTATTTAAAGGTACATGTTCACCCTGATGTTCAGAGCAGCATTATCAACAATAGCCAAATTATGGGAAGAGCCCAAATACCAACCGACTGACTAATGAATAAAGAAGTGGTAGATACACACACAGACATGATGCAATATTACTCAGCCATCAAAAAGAATGAAATCTTGTCATTTACAATGATGGGGTCAGAGCTAAAGTGGATTATGATAAACCAAGCAAAATAAGTCAGTCAGAGAAAGACAAATACCATATGATTTCACTTATATGTGGAATTTAAGAAATAAAACAGATGTGGGGGGGTAAAGAAACATGAAGAGGAAGGGGGAAAAAAAAAGAGAGGGAAGCAAGCCATCAGAGACCCTTAATTATAGAGAACAAACTGAGGGTTGCTGGAGGGGAAATGGGTGGGTGATGGGTTGAATGGGTGATGGGTATTAAGGAGGGCACTTGTTATGATCAGCACTGGATGTTACATGTAAGTGATGAGTCACTAAATTCTACATCTGAAAGTGGTATCACATCGTAAGTTAAGTAAATGAAATCTAAATAAAAACTAGAATGAAAGAAATAAAGAAAGAAAGAAAGATAGGAATCTAGTACTTTTCACAACAGCAAACTAGGACCAAGCAAGAATACCTAGAAGTCCTAAGCATGGTATCTGGTTAATAAGAGGCCTAAACTAGGACCCAGGATTCTTAAATCAAAGTTCAGTGCTTACATGAAACTAGTCTATGACCTAAATAAGTGTTTTGTTTTAATTGTCCATGATCTCATGTTATTGTCACTGCTTTATATGTTAAAAACTTATTGTAGAGAATAAGGAGAGAGAAGCATATTTTAAAATTAATGAGGCATTTGTTCTTTATATCTACAAATCCTAATAAATGACAGGCAGACTGATAAATAATTCATAGATGCTAACAAATTACAGTGTATTTGCAAAAATGACCTGTTCTTTCCTACTTATTTTCTGTGTGGTACATTAATGTCAAAAATAACATAGTGGTAAATATAGACAGCATAGGACAACAAACAATATTGGAATAATGTATTGATATAATCTATGCCAGAAATGCTAGCAGAGCCATTAGAGGTCTCACACAGTTTTAATATGAAGTCAAAAGGTCAACCAAGCTTTTATTTCAGCAGATATTATTTTAAGTTTTGTATTCTTTTTAGAGCAAGGATTTAAATCTTTATTACTAGAAAGACTAATCAGATATTCCAAATTCAATTCCTAAATCTGAGCAAATGGACATTGTTTAGGCTTTCCGTAATCATATTAAGCATGTTACATGTACAGACTTATATCACTGAGCTACACATCAGTAAGAACAGCAAATTATTGTAACCCCAAGTGTGACATTCAAAATGGCAGATTTCCTGATCTGTTCCTTGAAAAGACTGCTTTAGCTGTGAGAGGAAAAGATTGAAGATGAGAAGAAAAACCTTCTTATCTCAAGGTTAAGGGGTACAGTTTGATTTACATCACTGCCTTTCAGTCCTGGGATGCTAACCCAGTAATGGTCTGGCTAACAAGATAGATTATGAAAACTTAGACAAAATTATAGGTTCTTATATATTGTGAAAACAACACACATGCAAATAAAAACAATCATATAATAAAGAAAAACATTTCAAATGATAAGACTTTGATGCCTCAGGAAGCATTTACTAATAAGGGTTGTAATAAAGAGAAAACATGCACTCATTATCCTCCTCACATAATATTATCCTGAATAACATGTGATTGAAGGAATCTCAACTGATACTCTAAGTTATAGACCAGAGTTCTTCAATATGGATGGTACTTGCCAAGTATTGATACTCATTTTGCCATTATTCTTCTCCATGAGTGGTGATTATCTCATGAATATGCATCTTTTCATTGAGATAATATTCGGTGCACAGATCAGAACTGAGAGCCTCTTGGCATTACAAAGACAGGATGGCCATAGATTGTATGAAATTCAAATACTAAAAAGAACAGACTTCAAATATGTGTAGGGGAGGAAAAATAATTTTCTTGCTACCCCTCTAGGTTCTTGGCTGAGACACCTCTGTAATAAAAGAATAATAAGGGAAAAACAAACAGAAGTTTAATAACATGTATACCTCCTATATACAATGGAGAGACCCAGGGAAACTGAAGAACTCCTTGAAATGGCCCAAACTATCACCCTGAATACAACCTACAGCTAAAGACAGAAGATGTTGGGGGATAGAGAACAAATTTTGGTAGGTTTTCAGGCAAATCACACCAAAGTATGGTTGGCATGCAGATCTAAGTCCCTATTTTCTCCATTTGTAAGAGTTCCTAGATAGTCTGTCCTCTTTCTTTTCCTAGTACAGAGAAGGAGATACCATTACAAATGAAGATTTCCCATATAAATGTAAATGTCTCCTACAAAAGGTTAACTTCTACTAGCTTTCAGAGCATATCTTAAGTCTGCTATTTCTTAAAAGTAACCAGTTCAAGATCATTATTATGCCAGAGAGGCATATTTTATAGTGGGAAATTCTGCTCCCCTTCACATACATGCATTAAATTCATGGTAATGGTTAGACATATTACATAACAAATGCTTTCAGAATAACAAAGACACAGATTCCAAAATTTGAAACCCTAAGGTTTGTTTGGTCATATACAGGTTCATAAACTTCATTGCCCTGGAGAATATGAATGCCATCTGGGACAAAATAATAGAAATAGAATCAATCAATATTAATTGGTGCTTTTGATATTGAAGAGAATGTTCTAGGTAACATGAGCAAATAGTATAAATATCCTACCTCCCTCTTGAGGAACTACCAGTCCTTTGGGAATATATAACAATAGCATTAAAAACAGGATCTAGGGTTTCCTGGGTGGCTCAGTGGGTTAAAGCCTCTGCCTTCATCAGGCTGTCTGCTTCCTTCTCTCTCTGCCAGCCTCTCTGCATACTTTCGATCTCTGTCAAATAAATAAACAAAATCTTAAAAAAATAATAAAAATAAATACATAATAAAAATAAAAACAGGATCTAGTGAAAGCAGCATCCAGAGGTCCTGTTGCTAGATACTCTGAAGAAAATAAAATGTTGTTTTGGAACTTAGGGTTAGAGTCTAGAATGTTTAGCACTTTCAAAAATGAGAGAATATACAATGTGTGGAGGTGTTCCTTTGGGTAAGATGATGTATTCATTTCCTATTGCTGCTATAAAAAATTACTACAAACACAATGACTTAAAAACAATACAAAATTTGGGGCACTTCTGTGGCTCCATCGGTTAAGTTAGATAAGTGACTCTTGATTTCAGCTCAGATCTTGATCTCAGGGTCATGAGATCAAGCTCTGCATAGAGCCCTGGGTAGGGCTCTGTTCAGCAGGGAGTCAGCTTGACAGTCTCTTTCTCCTTTGCCTTCTGCCCCTCTGCCCACTCCCACTCAAGTTCTCTCTCTCTAATAAATAAATAAGTCTTTAAAAAAATGCAAAATTTATTCTCCTACAGTGCTGAATGAAGGACATGGAATTTGCTCTCATGGAGCTTATACTCTACTATTTGACTTATCTTTTAAACAGTAATAAGAATTTCGAATAAGAACTTCATAAGGGGAAAGGTTAAGTCACTAAAAAATTTTATACAGAAGAAAAACATGATGAGTTTATGCTTTTAAAGGATAATTGTATTTGAAGTGATGAATCACTAAATTCTACTCCTGAAACCAATATTGCACCATATTTTAAGTAGAATTTAAATAAAAATTTAAAACAAAAAAAGGACAAAAAATTGTATTTGAGAATGCACTTAGCATTTATAGGTGAAAACTTCATGTCCAGTGAGAAACAGAACTAAGGCTATATCAGTGGCACACTATCTTACGGGGGATAGATTATTGAAATGTTAATAAGGTCGAATTTATAGGATCTGGAGACTGAATATGAGAATTGTGGAAAAGGAGAAATGGAGAATAAATTTTGTATTTTTTAATTTTGCTGACTGGATAGAAGGAAGCAGCATTCAATGAAAAAGGCCATACATATCACAAAAATTTTTAGGATACCAGATACTAAATGGGTAACAAAAAGTCAAATGGATATATACAGGAAATGGAGGACTATATAGGGCTGTTCATAGGAAAGCAGCTGGGGTTCAGATAGCATATTGTTAGAATATAGATGGCCTTCCGATATGAGGAAGTGGAGATGCAACATGGGGGGTTAAGGGGGTAGGAGAAGAATAAATGAAACAAGATGGGATTGGGAGGGAGACAAACCATAAGTGACTCTTAATCTCACAAAACAAACTGAGGGTTGCTTGGGGGGGTTGGGTGAAGGGGGGTGGGTTTATGGACATTGGGGAGAGTATGTGCTTTGGTGAGTGCTGTGAAGTGTGTAAACCTGGCGATTCACAGACCTGTACCCTTGGGGATAAAAATATATTATATGTTTATACAAAATAAAAAAATTAAAAATTAAAAAAAAGAAGAATATAGATGGCCTTTTAAGCCATGAAGTTAGAATAAATTCCCCAGAAAAGGTATACAAAGAAAGGAGAGAAGAAAGGAAAAAGTCCTACAGACAGCAGCATTTAAAAGATGACCAGAATAGGGGCACCTGGGTGGCTCAGTTAAGTCGGTTAAGCCACCAACTTTTTATTTTGGCTCAGGTCATGATCTTGCAGTCATGAGATTGAGCCCTACGACCTGCTCTGGACTGAGCACGGAGTCTGCTTCAGATTCCTTCTGTCCTTCTCCCCTAGATGTGCAAGCATGTGCACATGTCCTCCCTTAAATAAATAAATAATCTTTTTTAAAAAGATCAGAATGGGATTACACAGGGAATTTTGTAATGGGAGTGAAACTATAATAGATTCTAAAGGACTTAAGAATGAAGGAGTGTAGGGTATGAGGAGCATGATGGCAGTCTACAGTTTTCATATAAAGAGAGCAAGGTGCAGAAGGTTTTCATTTTTAAGATGGGGAGAAGCTTATAAACATTTTTTGTTTGGGGAAGAAAAATGTGGGGATCAGATTAGAGGTTTTTCAGTGACATGAGAGCAGAAAGGACAAAAAAATATACGGTGGCCAAAATGGCCCCTTGCCCTTCCTGTTACAATGTATGCTGTTTGCACAGGAAAAACAAAACACTCTAATGACTCTTAAATTTTTAAAACATGAATCCAATTGATTGTTCACAGTCCAACTCGAGAGCTTTCCAAATTAATTTTTGGTTCTCTTCTTCTCCCTTGTAAAACCACCAAGGGCAATTAACATAAACAGGCCAGTGATACTCCTGACTTTGCAAGGTAATTAACACAGCAGGAAATGCATTCTGGGGCAGACAGTTCCTAGAAGAGTGGGTGGAATCTTAATGGGAGATGAGGAAGAGTAAGCAAGTTAATAATTCCAGACTGTGTATAGCTTTCACATCATTAAAGTCTCAAAGCTATTTTTAAAAGACCAACAACCTGAAGAGAAATTTTTACCTTTTCTTTAGTTTTATCAATGGCCTGGGCTCTCATTATATTGTTGTTTTGTCTGATCCTTGTGTTTATACAGACTTTTTAAAATAGTCTAAAAAACAACCTAATTGCTAGCTTTGCATAGCTTTCCGAGTTACTATTTAAGCAATAATGACCTTCAAACTGGATATTTTCTCGGCATTAATGACCAATGGAAAGTATCGGTGGTACCAGGTGAAGCTAGGGTTCTTTAATCGAGTCTGTCGTTAATGGCCAGAAAATGCCTAACTGGGAGGTCATTAGTGTGATTATAAATCATAACAATGTAAAGAAAAAGGCAAAGTGTTTAAAAGTTACAAGCTGAACATCAAGTTGCCATGGATACTGTATTTTCCTGGATACCGCAACCCAGACTGCTAACCAAAGAAAGACAATTCTCAATTCTTATTATTCCATTTAGGGTTATAATTGCTATTTGGATACAAATATTGGTCCATGGAATCTGACAACTAACATTCCTACTGTATTAAGGTAAGAAAAAAACCTTTGGATGAAAAGGAGCCTAGGGAGGTTATTCATTCCAATTTCTGCTATTACTATTATGATGGCTGAACTACTTAAATGTGTTCTTATGTTTACAGATATCCAGAGAAGTAAAGTATAGACATCTTAAGTAGGGGTGAGTCCATTTTCTGTGGAGCATGAGGCTCATGGAATTTTGGGATTTCTTTAAAAAGAAAAGAAAGAGAAATCCCAAATCACTAATACAAAATATCCAGTTCACCAGGACTCCTGACACAAAGTGGAATGTAACATAGACAAGTATTTTACCAATTACAATTAAAATGTCTTACTCTTGTGAAATGTACAAAATCATGACCTTATATTGCAGGATCCTCCCCAACCTTTTCAATCTCAGGTTTGATTCGCTTCACAGTAAATTCTCTCCTAATCTGTTAAGAATCCTGGAAGTTTAGAAATAAATCAGTCAGAGAAAGACAAATACCACATGATCTCACTCACATGAGGAGTTTAACAAACAAAACAAATGATCAAAGGGGAAAAAAAAAAAAGAGAGAGAGAGAGAAACCAAGAAACTCCTCTTAACTACACAGAACTGATGGTTACCAGGGGGAGGTGGGTGGGGAGATGGGGAAATCGATGATAGGCATTAAGGAGTGCACTTGGGATAAGCACCAGATGGTGTATGGAATTGTTCAATCACTACACTGCACACCTGAAACTAATATAACGCCTATTATCAACTATACTGGAATTAAAATAAAAACTTAATAATAAAAGAGAAGAATCCCTAGAAATTTAGACAAAGAAAGAGGCCAAAAGATCATCGATTTCATTATTACTGTAGATGAAGAAACTCAAAATGCTCAAGTGAGGAGGTCTGAGCTAACCAAGTCTCCGAATTCACACTTTTTTGTACCCAAATTCTTTCAATCTTATTGGATTTTAGAGGTGGGGGAGGGGGGACTGGCTGGAACCTGAGTAATATTCTTTGGGAATTTTTGATAGAATATTCAGACAGACCAAAGAGAATATATTTGCATGAAGCTTCTTGAAGAGATAAAGCATCATAGAGAAAAGAAATCAACAAATTGTCGATTTTAAAGCAGATTGTGTTATGGGAACTGCTAGTTGTTTTAACAAAATTCCTTCTCCCCTTCTTTCACAATAAACGCATTGTGGCTGGAACATCTCCTCCCAAGTGTGCCTGCACTCTTCTGACTGCTGGAGGTCAGTGGCAAAGAAGAAACAAAATTTCTCTTTTAATTTCAGTGCATCGTGACATGCCAATATAAGTGCTTGATTTGAAAGAAGAGAGTCTGGGCACTTCTTATACTAAATATTTAAAGACTATTTAATGTTTAAAACTGCTAATCAATAGATGCTTTTCCTAGAGCATTTCAAAACATATTAGTAAATGAAATCCTAGGGTATGTGAATAATAACGTCTCAGAGAAGGTCAGCTTTAAAGGCATGAGTATCCACTAAAAACCAACCTGTGATACCACTAGTTATTAAATCTTTTTTATTAACTTCTTGAAGATCTCAGTTTTAATTTTTAGATTAATACATTGGTACTATTATAATTTATTAATAAAAGGAGTAAATTAGCTGGAAATATTTATAAGTAACATTATCCAATCATCTCTTTTTCTAGTCAAGTATAGAAGGTCTATGTGTGATCACTTTATCCTCAGAATTATTTTATTTTATCATATAAACAGTGTATGTGAATACACACACACACACACACACACTGATATGATGCATTGATTTGCACTTCTTGATCAAAATTGAATTTGTTTGAACACCATTTCTTGTTTGAATAAATTTTGATATTGACTTTGAGGGAAGGAAGTCGATAACTGCATAATATACCTCTAACCATAGAAACCAAGTATTCAGACTTCTATCTGTCAGCTGCACATCATCAGACTAGCATGGATGCCCATGAGATTGGCAATCTCAGAAGAAAATGAGAATTAAAGGATGAAAGCTGATTCTCAGATGCCTGAGTAGATCTAATGACTGAAGAAACAGAATCGTGATCAAAAGGAGGGACTCCCACAAATGTCAGCCTTCTACTCCCTTCACTTCTGCAGGCTGCTGCCCGTGGTTTTGACACTGGACCATTTCTGAATGTGACGTTTTCTGAGACCAGACTTTCTGAAAAATTATTCCCTATATCTTCTCAGTTTTACATTCCAATCTAATTTATGACCTAGCCCACTAACGCTTTTCAGATAGGAGGTAACAACCACTGAACTTGGATCAAAAAGAATATTTTTCACCCACAGATTCATCAGATTTAAAAGTTAAGTCTTAGACAAAACAGTTCTCTGAACATGATGTTCTTTACTTATTATTATTATTAGTGTTGAAACTAGAACTGGATCCTGGTGACATGAAGGAGTTACTTTTGATCACTGTTGCTAAACTGCAATGCCATTTTCCCTAAAGTTGCAACTCCCAAGTCACTGCAACCTGTGACTGCGGGCTGCTGTCTGAGCAAGCACCATATAGGACATCAATAGAAGGAAACACACAGGAGCTAGTGAATGCAGAGGGTAATCAGCCGCCTTGACACCCGAAGGATCTGGGTTTAGAACCAGCTGAGCTCATTGCTTCAAGGAGTCTAAGGTCAGTTCCTGTCTGTTTTCTACACATTGAAAACCATGCCACTATTCAGCATAATTGACAAGTTACTTCTCCAAGGGGACCTTGCACTAAAATCGGGTTTTCTCTTCATTTTTAAAAAACAATGTCTAAACACCCACACAATTCTGATAGTTTTTAGGTGCTGAGTGAATAATAAAATCTCTGAATTTTATTTCAAGTTGACTTGGTGTCTTAAGCTCTTCCACAATACTCAAAACAATGGAAAATATTCAACATGCTTCTGATATTGCAGCTGGTGATTTGTGAACACTCAGACCCTGAACATTTTGTCTTGGGGCCCCTAAAACATGTTGTTGATACCAAATAATGAAATTATCTTTTAGTTTGTGAAGTTATTTCCTGGAAGTTGGCAAGAAATATGTGTATACTATTTGTATGAGGCTAAAAGAGCCCTGAGAACTTGAAAATAATACTACTAACATAGCTCTGAAACCGTAGTGCATAGTGTAACATACATATTCAAACTGCAAGAATTTAGATGCTTAATTTTGGAATACAGTGATCATCCAAACGAGCTTTCCATAGTGGTAACTGCAAAAATCATATTTTTCTCAGTATAATTACTTCAGACCTTTTTTGAAGTGTACCCCCAAACCTGTGCATATTGTTTAAGAGTCAGTGCTTAAATTATTTATTTTGGGGGACTTTTCTTTAATGACAATATTTTGTTGATACTATTTCATCATTTGCTTCATATCCTCATGGAAATATTTTGTTATTATTTCCACTTTTTTTTTAAAGATTTTATTTATTTAACAGAGAGAGATCACAAGTAGGCAGAGAGGCAGGCAGAGAGAGAGGAAGGGAAGCAGGCTCCCTGCTGAGCAGAGAGCCTGATGCGGGACTCGATCCCAGGACCCTGAGATCATGACCTGAGCCGAAGGCAGCGGCTGAACCCACTGAGCCACCCAGGCGCCCTTATTTCCACTTTTTAACCCTTTCTTTAAAGCATCTCCCTACCACTCACCATATATTTCTTCATCCTCATCCCAACTTGTCCTTACACGCAAACAGTAAAATACATAGTTATGGTCCTAATAAATAACAACCATAAACAGGGCTTCTCATAATTTCAGAACATGACATGCTATCTCACTCCTGCATAGCTTAAGACAGGCTCTCTCAAATTTGGCACCATTGACCTTCTAAACTGACCAATTCTTTGCTATAGGGGGCTGTTCCGTGCATTGTAGGAGACTTGTCAGTATCCACGATCTTAACCCCCTAGATACCCACTGCATTCCTCCCTACAACCTCCATTATGACAGCCAGCAATGTCTCCATTAAGATTCCCTGGGGGGAAAATGCTGCTCTTTGTGTTAAGAGTGACTCTTCCCTGGCCTTGCCCAGCTGTATGTTACTGCCCATGCATTCTGGAGTCATCACGAAGTATTACCTCCTCACTGAAGCCTTGGTTGAATCATCCAAGAGAAGATAAGAGCTTTTCTTGTTCTGTTTTTATTAGAATGGCTTCATATCTCAAGATTCTTTGAAAAATACCTTTGTTTCTTTCTGCTTATAATAATAATCTTCCTCCTTTTTTCTTACTCTATTTGAATAAAAAATTACGGATAAGTATGTTGCATTTTACATCACTGATCCCCACATTCTACCGTAATCCCTAGTACGTAATAGAATCAATAAATATTTATGGGAAAAATGATGAAATAAATGACTGAATGAATGGGTATGGGAAGTTTGTAATAAGACAACTCATAAATATATTTTGACCTTTGTATAGAACACTTGGCTTGAAAGACATATTTCTTAAAAGCATTATCCCTGAATTCTACATTAAGGGCTACTGGGTAGAGTTAAGTATAAACAAGTATAAATAAGATAAAAAGTCATCAAAATTTTTGTAAATGGAAAAAGGACCCTAGACATAAAATTTTTTTAAGTACTATTTGATGGGATTATCACACAAAGATGCTGGTAGCTGACAGGAGCCTAACTTAGTTCGTTTATTCTCCAAAGCTGAGGTGCTAATTAGCATTTGTTAGTGATGGTAAAATGCAAATTTTTGAACAGAGATCTTTTCTTTCATTATGTTCACATAGACATTGTTCAAGTATTTTGGAGATAATTTTTCTCTTCAGTTTGAAAATTTCAGTGCTTTTTGTCCAGTTTAGTCTGATACATCATTGTAGTAGGTTAAATAAAGTCTGCCCCACCCCTCTCCTAAATGTCTACATCCTAATCTTTGAAACGTGTGGCTATGTTACCTTATGTGGCAAAAGGGACTTCGAAGATATGATGAAGTTAAAAATTAGCCTGGATTATCTAGGTGGGTCCTATGTAAACATAGAGGGCCTTATAAGAGATAGGCAGGGGATCAGAGAAACAGAAGGCAACATGACATGGAAGCAGACAGAGAACTAAAAATGGCACACTGCTAGCTTTGAAGATGGAAGAAGGATCCATGAGCCAAGGATGCTGGTGGCCTCTGGAAGCTGGGATAGGCAGGAAAATACACACGCTGACACCTTGATTTTAAGCAGTGAAACTGCTTTCAGAATTCTGACCTCAGAAACTATAAGATAGGGGTGCCTGGGAGGCTCAGTGGGTTAAGCCTCTGACTTTGGCTTGGGTCATGATCTCAGGGTCGTGGGATCAAGCCCCACATTGGGCTCTCTGCTAAGCAGGGAGCCTGCTTCCCTTCCTCTCTCTCTCTCTGCCTGACTCTCTGCCTACTTGTGATCTCTGTCTGTCAAATAAATAAATAAAATCTTAAAAAAAAACCCTGTAAGACAATAAATTTGTTGTATTTTGAGCTCCTACGCCTGTGGTAATGAGACACAGTGGCATTAGAGAACTAATAATACAGAATCTTAACATATTATTGGTAAGAATTTTGTACGGAAGATGTTACTCTATATGTTTGTATATCATTTTTTCATTTTCCAGCAGTAAATTTTGTTCAGTGTCATATAAAATTTTACAAATGTGCTAAAAATATTCATTCATCCATTCTATGAGTAAAGTACCTCGGGTTGTTGTCAGGGTTAGTTATTCCAGCAATGGTGTTTTGAACATTCTTACATGTGGATGCTGGTGCACATAGGCAAAGGTTTCCATCTGACCCAGAACAATACTCTCATAATCTGTCTAAAGAATAAAAGCTTTGGGGTGCCTGGATGGGTCAGTGGGTGAAAGTGGGTTAAAGCCTCTGCCTCTCAGGTCATGGTCCCAGGGTCCTGGGATCGAGCCCCACATCAGGCTCTCTGCTCAGCGGGGAGCCTGCTTCCCTCTCTCTCTGCCTACTTGTGATCTTTGTCAAATAAATAAATAAAATATTCTTTAAAAAAGAATAAAATCTTTATGTGTATAAAAGGAGATGTATTATGAGAAATTGGCTCATGAGATTATGGAGGTTGAGAAACCCCACAATCTGCCATCTGTAAACTAAAGACTTCAAGAAACCAGGTGGTATAAAGCAGTCCAAATTCAAAGACCTGTGAACCAGGGGAGCCAGTGTCTGCATTGGTGTCAATCATCCCAATTCAAGGGTAGAAGGTGGGATATAGTGTCTCAGTTCAAGCAATGAAGCAAGAAAAAAGAGACAAACTCTCCCACCTTTCATTCTATTCAGACCCTCAGTGGATTGGATGATGACCATCCACACTGGGGAGGACAATCTACTTTGCTGAGTAGATCTCATCCAGAAACCTTCTTACAGCCCCACTCAGAAATAATGGTTAACCTGGGCACTCCATGGCCAGTCAAGCTGACATTCAAAATTAGCCATCACATGGAATTTCAATGCATCTATATAATGAAATGGAAAGAAATGACATCTTTCTAACATTGTATATTTGAATGCTCTTTATTAAATCTAATAAGCTTTTATCATTTTCTAAAAAAGAACTTGCTCATGTTTTGTTAGGTTTATTCTTAGGTACTTTTTATTTTTGATGTAATAGTATATATTTTTCCCAAGTTTGGGAACTTTGAAATAGGATGGAGTTTGAAACCAGTGGCCTAGATAAATTTTCATGTAAATACCAATCATTGATTAGCAGTTTATTTCGGAGTTTTTACATATATAAGAATATAATCTGCTATCCTTTTTTCCTCTTTCTTATTCTTGTTATAATGAGCTGGCTGAGAATGGAAGTGGTGATGACTAGAAACCTTGTCTTATTTCTGATCTCAGAGGGAAAATCTTTGAACACTTCAATTTACACATGATGGTGCTGAAGTGAGTTTTGTTTTGTTGTAGAGTAGTTTGAGTGTATAACAAAGAACAAACAATTCTCTGACAGATTTGATGTGGCAGTGGGTAAAAGAACAAATCCAGTAAAGGATGACTTCCGCTTGCTAGAATGCAGTCACTAGGCCAGAGAGATAGAAAGAAGTCACGAAATCAAGAGCCTGGTTTTGCGCCAGAGTAGCTAGGGAAGTGAATGTGTGGCCTGATCAGTCAAACAAACATACAAGCATTGATTTTAGAGGAAACGAATGATTAAGAAAGAAAAAAAGAAGAATCATGAATGGTTCAAGGCTACTTAAAAGTTATAAGGCTGCTAGAAATAATCAAGGCATAAATAGTTGATCAAGAAAAAGTTGAAAGACGTTTGCCCTGAGGCACTCTATCATTAGGAGTTTGAGGTGATGAAGAGAAACAGCAAAACCTGGAAGGAGTAGCTAGGGAGGTAAGAGGAAAACCAGAAGAATGAAGGAGGTATCTCTGAGAATCCAAGAGTAGAAAATATTTCCAGAAAAAGGAAATTTGCTTAATCTCCAATTATTACTATACAATTAAGGCTTCAATAAACACCCTTACATCTATATCATAGCTAACCTGTCATAGTTTTTTGGTAGACTAAAATCCTAGAAATGCAATTTTGGGGGGAAAAGCTATGTTGGTTTAAAATATTGGTAGGCATTATACAACTACTACCAAAATGAAATTACTCAAATTTACATCTCTGTCCCTCATATGAAAGAACATACATAAGGAAATGCACTCCTTGTCTCAGATACCTTCCAATACAGGATTCTTAAGAGGTAAAATGAGACAGACCCTGAGGTTGCTTGTCCACTTACAAACTCTAGCTCAGATACTTCTGCTTTTCAATTGAGCCAAAAGCTAAAAAACACCATTAAACAGTCAGTTCCAAAATCCAGCATATAACCAACCAGCCATGTAGTTGGCTCTCGGTGAAAGAGAATTTTCCTATTGTAAACAAAAGAATAATATTGGAAGCCAACTGGTAGAGGGTTATTATGATTATCTAAGAGATCAGACATTAAGAGAGCTGCAGATAAATCACATCCACTTCCAAAGCTATGTATTTCATATATCTTCAGACATCTAATTATTACTTCCACTATTTTTATTTTATCCACATACGACCTATACTTCTAGCAATTTAATATGTTAAAAATCAATTCACTTTCTCTTTTGCTTAAATCTACTTTGGAAGGAAAATGTATATCACTGTTGCAAATGGAGAGAAAGTATCACTTTTCATTAAAGGTAGCTGCAATAAATATAATCAATACAAACAATGTTATTAAATTTAAGGTTGATGCTATTGCTTGCCAAAGGCTCTGAACCTATGGCCCATAAAAAGAAAATTACCAAGGTTAGGGGAGAGTTAAAGATATATTTGTTTCTACATAATTTTCTTATAGAATTGTAAAGGCATGAATTGAAAAGTTAAAGTCTGAATTATAACTTGGCCCAGATTGCATGTTTTATATGGAGCAGGATCCTAGTCCATTAACAAAAGAAAAATAAATCTTAGCTATTATTTTTCCACTAGAATTGTAATTGCTGTTCGATATGAACGTTAGTGCTCGGAACTCAAAGTAAATATCAGTATCCATCTCATGAAACTATAATAACAAGAATTTTGGTCTAAAAAGAGCCCTGGTCATCAGATATTTTTAGCTCCCCTATTCTTTTTCTAGGAAGGGTTACATTTATACCATATTGTGGTCAATAGCTTCTAGTGAAGGACTTTTTAAATCTCATGTTTACATAAAAAATTTCAAAATATTTTTACAGGCGATAAAGGAGTCCAGAAATCACCTCACTTTTCAGAAGAGAAAACTACATCTGCGGACATTTAGTGGGTGTCTGGGGGAAAAGCCATACAGTGTGGTCGGACCGCAACTCTTTTCAGAGTTAGCATTTCTTGAACATGGACTCTCCCTTCTAACAACATTTTTTGGGTCAACTTTTGCATTTATTTGAAAGTCTTAGAAAAATCTATTAGCTATAATTGCTTTAAAAGGGAATATGCAGATTATATCCTTTGCATTAATTATGGCGTATTTGCCCTAGCAGGGAAATTTATAAGGTAGGGACTGTAGCCATATTAGAAACCACAGAACAGATGCAGTAACACAGAGAAGAGCCTAAGGAGAACTTTATGAAGATGCAAATGTTTTCACACACATAGATACTCTATCGCACTCCACTACACTGGCTGATTGTTCCAGGAACAGATTTCGTGTGTGTCTGTATGTATGTGTTAACTGCATAGCAAGATATGAAAAAGAGAAAATATTCTTACTAATATGAGTTATTCATTCTTTTATATAATAAATATGTAGGGAGTGCTTATAATGTTCTAAGCCTTCTTTTTAGGTGCATGATAGACTCCATTTCATTGTTCAAACCAGAAAGGTCAGTAGTAAATCAGCATTGTCTATTAATTTCACCTTTTGGCAAGTCAGGAAAGAATTGTCTAAACCACTATAATCATTTATAGAGTCAGTAAATGAATTGGTACATGCTTGAGTTGCCAACGATGCTTAGAGGACAAGGAACTGAAAGGGCACAATACGGTATAAAGGAACTTTGCTTAAAGTCCCATAACACTCATATTTTACATACTGCATTTTTTGTTTGTTTGTTTTACCTTAACCTTATGCCTGGTTGAGAAATAGCTTTCGCTAGGATGAAGTTGCATTAGCCATTATGACTTCTGCCTCTAGGCAGTCCCATAAGTCTTTCGAATTTCACCGGTAGTAAATGCAACTAAAACTACGTAAACAAAACAAAGCCCGTGAGAATTGTTTGTTTTGTAACTTTAAGCATAAATATGTCTTTTTTGAAGCCTGACCTATTTTTACAAGGGTAAGAATATGTGGTCTTTACATTTAATATGGCAAACAAATCTTCACATTCCCCTCCTAGAGAGAATCAGCATTTTAACACTGATGAAGCTTTGTGCTGAAATGCAGTCTTCATCTGATAACTGCTCTGTCTGGATACTATTTGTGTTTTATTTACAGTTGCACTTTCTATTCGAAGTGAACAGTTTTGCTCCAGAACACAAATGTAATAAAAATAGAAGGATCTCAATTTTCTTCTTGCATCCATCTACATTTTCTGTTGCTCTTCAGTTTTCAATTAAAAGTTAATTTATTTGTAGACAATTTTTAAAGTTTTTAGTAAATTCATTCCTGAGGAAACCAACACAGAACTGCCGATTGAATTTATAAATAGTAGAGAAAACAAACATGATACAAAATAAAAATCGATTTACTAAAAACATCAAGTACTGACTACAGTAAATCAACTTTTATATAGAATGAGAGTTAACACGTAATCACCCAGTTAGTGTGTGTGTGTGTGTGTGTGTGTGTGTGTGTGTGTGTGTTTTCATTGCAAACTCCTTAATGCAGGAAACCAAAAGACAGCTGAGAAACACTAGCTGCAGACTTTCTTTAGGGTTTATTCTATCAGTAAAAAATAATTTGTTATTATTCTTATTTGTGGGGGAAATCAACCAGTTAGAAAGATTTATTGAGGCCCCACTATTTACTATGTTTGATTCAGGAAGGATATCATGCTTCTTATCTTCACGTTGTGAATGTTAACAAGTCAGTTTCATTATTTATTAATAAAGCCTAAATATATTAAGAAATTCATAACTGCAGGTTGAAAAATATATTCTACTTTATATTAACCACATTCATATATATAATGTATTACTATATTAATTGTATGAGTGTAGTGAATGCATATGTACATATATAAAGATACCAATAATGGTTTTCATCGGGTGCTTCCTTATGAGTGCTTTTTTCCTTCTTTAGATTTTTTATTTTAAACAATGAAAATTTTAAACTCTTATTGTTATATTAAAATTATTTTATATTTTTTATTGTCTTTTATGAAGGAGCATAATTAACTCATACAAGTGAGTAATTTGTTCCAAAAAGGCAAGATTACAGATCCAATTTAATATGTATTTGTAGACTATTCAAATATGGGAGACTTTGTAAAGTGGGAGAACCATAATCCCGGCTGGTGTTTCTTTTTTTGTTTTTTCCCCCCAAGTCTAAGCACATCAAATATTACATTGTCATTGTACATGGCAATTTATGAGGCCTGGGTTTCTTCCAGACGTTTTGCCATAAACCCTTTGGTTTGATTTATACATCCAAGCAGCTGATAGAAATCGCCTACCTACAAGACTTTTTTAACTTAAAGAACTTTGATCATTTTCTCCTTTTAGAAAACACATTTTATTTTCCCTGACATTTCTGACATCCCGTGTTTTCTATTTTTTGTGCTGGAATTGTATTTCTAAGGCCCTATTCATTAAATATGGGAGCTCCTTGGGACTTTGTCCTGAGTCCTTTCCTTCTATACCTCTATTTTCCTAAGACAACGCCTCTCCTTCCAGAGTATGGAACAGTATTACATTCCCAATCTATCTCTACAGCTCAGACAGTCTTTGGTATATTTATGTACAACTGTCCATTCAAACGTTTAAATGGAAACCTCATAGGAATCTCAAAAGAACATACTCAGGATCTATGTCTTCTGCAACTTTGCTAAACCTCCATTCACCTAATTGCACAATATATTATCTCATTAGTTATCCTTGGCTCCTTCCAAATTTCCCTCACTCAGCAATGTTCAGATCCCCTCGATCCTGCTTTCCCAAAGCTCCTCAATCCATCTGCTATTTTCCATCCTCATGGCCATACCCCACATCTCAACTTCAATGCCTTCTTTCCTAGACTGAACAAATAGACTCTGATATCTTCACAACAACTCGTCTACTGTGGCTACTTCTCAATCTTCATATATTGAATTGCCACAATAATGCTAAAACTATCTTTTAAAATTGCAAAAAGTCTCGTAATTTCCCTGACAGAAACCAACCAATGACTTCCCACTTCCTTGAAATAAATTCTGGAATCTTTAAGATGGATTATAATGGTCTGCATGACACAGATTCTAGGTCCCCCTCCAGCCTCCTCTCCTAACATCCTACACATATTGCGTTCTCCCCCTGAGGGTCTCATGACTCAGTTTTTATTAGACAGTAATAAGTGACCTTTCCCCAACAACAGCTAGCTCCTTCAGAGTCCTGGAAACCTTGCTTCCAAAATTCCTTGGAGACTTACACTATCGCCTAACTTCCTCTCCACTTAATAGTATATAATAGGCCACTCTTCATGACTCCAGCCCAACTCTTTGTACCCACGTGTCCTGTCCCTGTGTCTTAATAAAATCACCTTTTTACACCAAAGATGTCTCAAGATTTCTTTCTGGACTGTCAGCTTCGAACCCTAATGTCTTTCCTACCTCAACTTCTTCTACTGAAAATAATAATTTGGAAATTCATCCTTGCTGTTCCACGTATCAGTGGTTTGTTCTTAAAGCTTTGTTGTATTTTATTGCAATAATGTGCCACAGATTTCTTACTTATTCTCTTATTAAGGAACATTTAGATTGTTTCCAGTTTAGGGTATTAGGAGTGAGGGTGCTATGAACATTTACACATTATCTACAAGTCTTTATGTAGACATAAATTTTCATTTAGCACTGAGTAAAATCCCAGGACAGAAAGAATAAGTCATGAGGCCAGTTTCTGTTTAATTGTATGAAAACCTGTCAAACTGGGTTCTGAAGTAATCATGTTATTTCACATTCCCAATGGAAAGTCAGGAGTCCAGTTTTCCAAATCCTCAGTCTTCTTTTAAACATGATTAATCTAGTCTTAATTTACATATAAAGCCAATTTGTGCATAAAAAAGATGGTCAACGTCAACAGAGATCAGAAAAATGTGGAACATTTTAATTTTGGCAAAATCCAATTAATAATTTTTCTTTCATTTTTAGTGATTTTGTGCACTATTAAAGAAAACCTTTCCTACGCAGAGATTACGTATTCATTCTCCATTGTGGGCATATTTAGATTATTTTTATTTTGGTGACCTTATCAGTTGAATGCTGTAAACATCAGTACATGGTTATAAAAACTTTCATACATTTGTACAAACATACACAAGTTTTTGATGGGATATAGTAATTCATTTACCCTGGGTAAATTTCCAGGAAGGGACCTATACTTCACTAAACTTCTTTTGTGAGAAGGATCTGTTCCCGTTTCTTTTTAAACTGGTTGTTTATCTATTGATTTCTATATATTTTTCATGTATTATGGAATCAAATCCTTTTTGAGATATGTGTTATGTGTATTGAGAATATATTCCTTAATTCTATGACTTGCTTTTTTCATTTTCTTATCAGTGGTTTTGATGACCAAAATATTTAATTTTAGTGAAAATTAATTTTCATATTTTTCCTTTATATTTTATTACTTTTCATCATATCAAAGAAATTTTCCCTATAAGATTAAGCAAATGTTTTTCTATGATTTCTCAAAAAGGCATATACATTTAGATTTTATATTTATGTCTATGATCCATCTCAAATATTTATATTTGTTGTAAGATAAGTGTTAAGGTAAAATCCTCTTCCCATATGTATATACAGTGGTTCAAGCAGAATTTGTTGAAAAAAATCTCCATTCCCATGGACTATCTTGGAGCATTTGACAAAAATCAATTTTCTATATATGTGGGAGGTCATGTCTGGACTTGTTATTCTAATTGATCTGTTTTTCTATTAGCCTATACAACACTGACTTAGTTATAGTAAACAGTAAGTTGTTTTGTTTTGTTTTATTTAGTAGATAGCTAACTTTATTAAACAAAATATGCACCATTAAGAAAGGTTTTCAGGCAACTCTTGAAAGAAATCTATATTGAAAAAAATACTATCTTTATTAGAAAAATTGGCCAAAACTAACCACTTTTATTTCCACCAGTAGTGTATGAATGGTCCAGTTTTTTCAACATCCTTACCAGCATTTGTTACTTTCATTATGTTTTTTAGCCATTAGAAATAAGTGCTTAATTATAAGTCATTGAAGTTTTAAGCCCTATTTTCCTAATGGCTAATGATACTGAGTATCTTTTCATGTGTCTATTTGCATGTCCATATCCTTTTCAATGACATTCTGTCCATATATTTTGCTCCCCCTCTAATTGGTTTGCTTAGTTTTCTTACTGTTGAGCTTTGAGAGTTCTTTCTATTCAAATACTAGGACTGTCAGATAGTGGCTTGCAAATATTTTCTCTTTGTAGCTTGTATTTTCATCCCCTTTACAAGGCTGTCAAATTTAAGAATTTTGTCTAGTCCTAGGGGTGCATGGGTATCTCAGTACGTTAAGCACCTGACTCCTGGTTACAGCTCAGGTCACGATCTTCAGGTCTGGGATCGACGCCCTGGGATCAAGCCCCTGTGCAGGGCTCAGAGCTCAGCTTAGGGTCTGCTTGTCCCCTTCCCTGCCCTTCTGCTTCTCCGCCATTACTCCTCTCACTTTCCCTCTCTCAAATAAATAAATCAAATCTTAAAAAAAAAAAAAAAAAAGAACTCTCTCTAGTCCTAGATTCTAAATATCTTTCCTGATTTTTTTCTGAAAGGTTCATAGTTTCACATTTGAAACTTGTTTATGATCAATTTTGCATTAGCTCTGAGGTTCATACTGAGGGTCATTAAGTAAATTCTTTTTGTCTATGACTTTCCAATTGCTCCATTTGTTAAAATGGTTACTCTTCCTCCATTAAGTTGTTTTTGTTCTGTTGTCAAAATCTGTTGGTAATATTTGAGTGGTCTCTGCTGGGTCCTATTAACACCTACGGGGAGGGGGAAGGGAAGCATTGGGGATGCAGCAATTAGCTGCATCATCTCACATCATCTCATTAAGTCTCACACCTACCATGTGGAGGAGGTATAGGCTTAGCGCACTACCCTAGTGGGGGAATCAGAACACTACTTGCTGCTACAGGGCAAGGTATGGAAGATTAACTCCTTGCATGCTCTGTCAACACCATCCAACTGGGAAATCAGAGTGACAGTTGATTCCATAGAGGGGAAGGGTATAGCTGGGTAGAATATCTGCTTCCCATTCCTCCTCACCAACGTCATGAGTGCAGGCGGTATTTCCATATGTGTTTGAGTGGAATAGGTAAGTATTTCTCAGATGTTTTCTGTTCTATTTGGCTACCCTTTTCCTGATCAAATGATCTGGAGGGACAGGCTTTTCCTAGAGTTTCTTTCTATCTGTTTCTATTGATATTTATGTTGGAGTCCTCTGTGATATATGGAAAACAAAAAGAAAACCCAGAGAACTCACTATCATGTTGTTGGTAAGTCCTAAAATCCCTAGGCAGTGTGACTTCTTGTCACTTTCAAGAGTTTTACTCTGCTTGTTTGTGCTGTTACGTCCAGGATATTTTAGTTGTAAGAGGAAGGACCTGGGAAGAACGGTACTACTCCATTTTGGTAAAAACTGACGTCTTCCAAATATTTATTATAAGACTCTAATTATTGAGTCTATGAAGGCATTCATTGCGCATTGTACTTCCATTATAAATATATGATTCTTCCGATACATGCAATATCTCTGGCAATCTTAAACATATATTACCTGAATGTTTCACAACATATGATAAAATCGCATAACTGAAAGTCATAGGTTCTCTCCAAACATACATTTTAAATTGGCCTCAATTCTTTTTTTGTTGAAATGGCTTGGGAAAAATCTTACGCATACAAATGAGAGAATTAGATCCATTTTCTTTCTGCGTTAGTATTTAAATAAGTAGATTCATTTACCCATTTTAAACTTTACATTTATACCGATTAATGTTTTGAAGTTTTTCTGATTGTTTTAATGAGGTTTTTCTGTGATATTTTTCTTCTTGAAGGACTGAGGATATATACATCTGTTATATAAGTGTTTTTTCACTAGCTGTTGTTCTATTTATGGTACATCAGTGATACATTTGTAATGATGCTATTATATAAAACCATAAAAATATCTAGATTAGTACATTATAAATGATTATAAACCCTCTGTGGACCTCTTATGATTTAAGTAATCTCCTAGGTCACATTCTGGATCCCAGACTGGCTTCTTATTTGTTCCTTATTTTCTAATTGCAAGTTGCAGATGTTTAAATATATTTCTCTCTTCTATAGAACTAGCTTCCTTCCTCCTTGAGGCTACTGAAAATAAGCTCTTTTCAGTATAAGGATTTTATCACTAATTACCAATGGAAAATAGGGCATAACAAAAGGCAGTCAACATGGAACAAGCTTCCAGAATCTTACATAGACACCCCCCTTTATTGTTTGGGTTGTTCTTTCTTTTTTCCCTCTTTAAAAAAGCACCAGAATCATCTATTTCTTGTCTTCTCCATTCTATTACTATGAGAAAAACCGACTTTTACTCCTCCTCTTTTGAGTCCCTCACAGCTTCAACGTGACTTTCTTCTAACACAAACAAAAGTCATTACTGAAATCTACTGTTGTGGTGCTTTGCTTCATCCAGCTAAAACTGCAGAAGTGTTTCCAGCAATCTCAATATATAATTTATTTAAAAAAAAGTCACCCTAGACTATGTGTTTTTATAATCCTATTAACATTTGTCATATTTAGAAAACAAAGGAGGTGGCATCAGTGGTTGGAGAGTTATTATAACACATTTTCTATTGTTCCTCATGATGGAAATTCCGCCAAAGACTAGAGATGGAATAAAGTAATCTCAACTTCTGAAAACAGTCATAGTTACTATGAAGCTAAATATGTTTTCAAATATTTCATCAACTTTCATAGGTCCTTTCCAAGGTTTGAAGATGGACCCAACAATGTGCTTACGTTGCTGAATATGAGATCATAATATTCATACATACATATTATATTATATGATGTATATATTATATATATGTTTTATAAAAATAAAATACTTAAGTGACATTCAGTTTAAACTGCTATTTCCAACTGAAAACATTTTAAAAAATCAATGTAATCTACTATATCAACATAAAAGTCATCTGATGCTGAAAAACATTTGAAAAAATCTGAGATACATTTAGGATAAAAGCTCTCAGAAATCTAGGAATAAAGAGGAATTATCTCAATTTTTAAAAAGTATGTACAAAAAGCCTGCAGCTAACATCATACTTAATGATGAAAGACTGGTTAGTGTTCTGCAAAGACCGAGAATAAGAGAGGAATGTCTACTCTAACCACTCCTTGTGCAACATATTACTGAAGGTTCTAGCCTCTAAGACATTGCAAGGATAAGAAATAAAAACCACAAATATTGGAAAGGAGGAAATAAATTTGTATTTGCATATGACATGTTTATATAGAAAATCTCAAGGAATATTAAAAAACTCTTAGAACTAAAAAGTGAACTCATTATGATTGCAAAATACAAAATCACACAAAATATTGCATTTCTATATATTAACAATTGACTTGTGGAAATGGTTATAAAAAATCATTAAAATTACTCCAAAGAAAAGAATGTACATGGGTAAGTAATATATATATATGATGTGAAATATCTATGCTTATTAAAATATGTACTCAATTTGTATTGTGAAAATTACAAAATTCTGATTAAAGAAATTTTAAAAAGAAGACCTAAGTAATTGGAGTGACATAACATGGTCATGGATGGAAAGTAATCATAAAGATATCAATTTTCCTTAAATGAATCAATAGTGGGAATATAATCTGGACCTAAACCTAAGCAATATTTTTTGTAGACATATAAAAAGTAATTATGAAGAGCTAAAACAATTTCAAAAAAGAAGAACAAAGTGGAAGGAATAATCCTTCTAGTATGTAAGCCTCTTAGATAGCTACAGTAATCAAGACGGTATGCTATTGGAGAGAAACAGACACATAGATCAAAGGAACAGAATAGAAGAGCCAGAAATAGACCCACTCAAATACTTCCAACATATTTTTAACAACTGAGCAAAAGCAATTCAGTGGAGGAAGGGTAGACATTTTGACAAATGAAGCAATAGGAAATTCATAGGCAAAGACACAACCTCAGTCTAAATTTCAGAGCTTTACTCAAAATTGATTACAGTTTTAAATGTAAAACCAAACATTTTAGAAAATGACTTTTAGAAAATCTTTGGAAACCAGTCTAGGCAAAGAGTCCTGAAACTTGATAACAAAAGCAAAAACCACCAAAGGAAAAATAGCAAAGTTTGATCTCATCAAAATTTTAAAACAATTTGCTCCATGGGCCATCTTGTGATGAGGATGAAAAGAAAAGCTACAGACAGAAAGGAAATATTTGTGATCCACATAACTGACAAAAGACCAATATCTAGAATTTTTAAGGATTCTCAAAAGTCAATAGTAAAACAAACACATAATCCCATTAGAACATGGGCAAAGATTGTAAAACATTGATGGTGGGATTCTAAAATAGAACAGTCATGCAGGTAAAGGGGATGCTAGTTTTTTAGAAAACTAAACATTTTCAAACAACTCAGCAATTGGATACTTGGGCGTCTGTCCCAAAGAAATCAAAAGTTATGTCCATACAGATGTTTATATCCATTTGTTTATAAACAAATTTTTATAATAGCTTTATTTATAATAGCCAAATACTGGAGGCAACTTGGACATCCTTCAATTGGTGACTGGTCAAACAAACTGGGGTAGATCCATACCATGAATTACTACTCAGCAATAAAACAAAACGGTTGACACACACAACTTGGATAAATCTCAAGGGAGTTCTGCTGAGTGACATAAATCCAGTCTCAACATGTGAAATACTATATGATTCCATTTATATAACATTCATGAAATGACAAAACTATTCAGATTAAGAACAGATTAGTGATTGCCAGGGAGGGAGGGCAGTGGCTGTTTTTATAAAAGTATGGTATAAGGGATACATGTATCTTGATTGTGGTAGATACACAAACATAGACATGTGATAAAACTGTACAGAACCAAAGATACACCCATGCACACACATACCAAGTGCAAATGAAATCGGTGAAACCCAAATAATGTTGGCAGATTGTATCAATGTCAATTTCCTGGCTGTGATATTACCCTCTAGTTATTCAAGATGTTACCATTGAGGAAAACTGACTAATTGTACCCAGAATATGTTTGTATCATTTCTTATAACTGCATGTGAATCTGTTATCACAAAATTAAAAAATAAATTTAAGGAAGGCATCAATGTGTACAATTAGATACCTCTGTGGGTAATGGGAAACAGACTGGAAGTAAATTCAATAAAAATCAATAGTTATCTCTAGGGGGGGAAAAAAACCATTTGTACCTTCTAAATGTCTCCCTTCCATCTTTTCTTCCAACCTTATCTGGATTAGACACCATAGTCTAATGCTCCATAGCCATAATATTTCTTTGCTTACACTTTCACCTTCCTTGTTTTCTCTCCCTTCATCATTCTTCCCTGGCAAAAATTCCAGCCTTGGTTATGTCCAACTCTTCAGACACCCCAAAACACCTCCCCTGCCTCAAAGAAGAAGACTGTGACAGGATAAAAACACACAACCTTAATGACATACAACCTCTATGACCAAAACTCATGGGGGTCTGCAGTGCTGCTACATACACCCTCCGTCTTGCCATTGTTTATTCATTCTCCCAGGCTCCTAGGTTCAAATTTCAAATTTTTCCGTCTCTTCCCAAATGTCAAGAGCCTTTTTCTGCTCTTTATCTAATTTGGTGATTTTGTTTCTTTTCTCCATTAGAAAATGAGAGCAAAAAGGAGAGAAGTTCCATATTCCCAAACCTGTCAACATGCCTTCATATTTTATTCCCCTGTTTATTCTTAGGATAGAATAGCTGATCATGTATCTCTGCCCAGCATTTGTGGGGGAGGGGTGGTCATAGTTAGTATTCCCTCTTGATCATTCTGGCTGTAGCTCAAAAATCCCAACTACTGGATGATACAAACATGCTACACTATCTTCCATAGAGAAAAACCTCTTCTTTGACCTCCCTATTTTCCTTTAGTTACTTACCTAACATCATTTAGAAAAATACTTCTCAAAAAATCATCCCCTCTTCTCAAGGCTTTCACATTTAAACCTACTCCAATTAGATATTCTTACCCATCATATATCCAAAACTGCTGGTGTCCATATTATCAACATCCTCCACATTTCCAAGTCCAATGACTGGTCCTCACTTTGAACATTATGATATTTGACACTATTAACACCATAATTAAAAAAGAAAACTTCTTATCTTGACCTCATAGACAATGATCACTGTAGGTTTTCTTTGTATGTCACAAACCACTTCTTAGGCTTCTTTGTAATTTCTTCTTTCTCTTCCCTATCACTAAATGTTGAGGTTGCCCAAGGCTAAGTCCTAGGATCTCTCTCTCTTTTTTAAAGATTTTATTTATTTATTTGAGAGAGAGAGAGACAGAGAGAGAGAGCATGAGAGGTGAGATCAGACATGGAACTGGGAGCCTGATGCAGGACTCAGTCCCAGAATCCAGGATCATGACCTGAGCCAAAGGTAGTCGCTTAACCAACTGAGCCACCCACGCGCCCATGGGATCTCTTCTTTTTCTGTCTATATTCATTTCCAAGTGACTTATTCCAGCCTCCATAGGAGTTCCAAATACTATGTAATGACTCCTAATTTCTATCTTCAGTCCTGATTCTTTCCTGAATTCTAGATACATAAATACAATCCTTTGCATCTTCATTTGGATGTTTATTAAACACTTCAAGCTTAACATGTACACTAGAGAATTCTTGATATCCTCCTGTTTCTTTTTCATCTCTTCACTCAGTCCTGTTGTTTAGACCACAACTTTGGAGGCATCATTTGTTTCTTTCTTTCTCTTACCCTCTACATCCAATCCATAATAAAATTCTATAACTTCTTTTTTTTTTTGGTAAGATTTTATTTATTTATTTGATAGATAGAGATCACAAGTAGGCAGAGAGGCAGGCAGGGAGAGAGGAGGAAGCAAGCTCCCCACTGAGCAGAGAGCCCAATGCAGGGCTCCATCCCAGGACCTGAGATCATTACCTGAGCCGAAGGCAGAGGCTTTAACCCACTGAGCCACCCAGGTGCCCCAAATTCTATAATTTGCACTTTCAAAATATATCTACAATCTGATCACAAGTTACCAACTCTGATTCGTTTTCTAAAATTCTCTTTTCAGGCCACCATCATCTTTTATATGCTTACTTATTAATCTCCAAACCTGTTTCCCTGTTCTGTTCTTTGTTATGTAAGGGCTATTCTCCACAACACAGCTAGAATGACCCTTTTAAAATGTACATCAATTTATCTTTATTCTCATGGACCAAAATTCATGTAGAACTTCAGCCTGGCTTCACACTGTATCACTGGTATTTTAAAGTTATCTCATCCATGGGGTGCCTGGGTGGCTCAGTGGATTAAAGTTATCTCATTCAGTTGCATCATTTAGCCTTCTAAAATAAAAAGCAGATTTGCTATAATTGATCAAATAATTAGGCACAAATTTAGCAAGACTGTAAACACAAATAATAAAATTAACTAAATGGACCTATATAGGTCCTATATAGGACACCATACCCAAGAACTGAAAATATACTTTTCTATCAAGCACATATGAAACCTTTACATTATTTGATCATATTATAAGTCATAAAGCCAATCACCAAAATTTTTAAAAATCAGATTTACACATAATTGATCTGGAAATTACACAAGAAATTTTTTAAGAGGATGACTAGAAAATATCCAGATATTTGAAAATTAAGAAATACATTTCTAAGTATAACCCTGGTCAAAGAAGAAATAATAACAGCTATCAAATATTTTGAGTTGAATGATAAAGAAAATATTACATATAAAAGCTGGTGAGAAATGACATCACTGAAAATAAAGAAGTAGTGATCCTTGAGGCTCTGACCCTTCACACACACACACACACACACACACACACAAGCTGGAAAGAACTAACAGAATCAATGTTTTTGGACTTTTGGAATTTATTTATTTATTTATTTATTTAAGATTTTATTTATTTGAGAGAGAGAGAGAGCGCGAGCATGAAAGAGGCGAGGGGCAGAGGGAGAAGCCGGCTCCCTGATGAGCAGAGGGCCTGATGTGGGACTTGATCCTGGGACTCCAGGATCATGACCTGAGCCAAAGGCAGTTGCTTAACCAACTGAGCCGCCCAGGTGCCCTCGGACTTTTGGAATTTAATAGGAAACTTAAAACAGTGCAGGGAAAGCTTAAGAGAAAGGAGCTGCTGCATTGTGTAAGAGCACAGTGGCAACTTAAATCCCCTGCCCACCATCTCCCACTTATCAGACTGGTGGCAACATAAGATGGCAGCCCATACTGTTCCAGGTTGTTGGTGTCAAAGGGAGCAATAAAGGGCCCAATTCTCAAAGAATTGTGTTTTGTGTTTTGAGCTATCTAATACCCTCAAGGACTGGCATAAAGGTTTGCCTTTGTTTCATCTGACTTGAAGTGTTCCCAAGGCTGGGATGGCTCCCTTGGTGGTTTTGTCAGAAGGATATGAAAGCAAAAGTATTGGCTTCAGTAGCCTGGGACAAGGAGTAATAAGAAAAAGACAGACTTCCCAGATAAAAAGCCTGGAAAGGAAGAGGCTGAGAAAAGAGATAACTTGAAAAAATAAGGGCTTTTAAAAACTCATTCACACACTGGGTAATGGAGAAGGCCATATGCATAAACATGGCTCAATGCAGGTTCAGAAAAGGACTGAGAAGACCCTAAGCTTTCCCTCTGGCTGGCCTTCAGGTTCCATGCAATTAGGAATAGGCTATGGCAGAGTTTTAAAAGGCCTGGATAAATGTTGGAGTGAACCGATATAAAGCCAATCTATAGACTGGGAGAATTATTCTTTCTTTTTCTCTTTTTTTTTTTCTTCCCTCACTCCTTCCTCCCCCCGCCCCCCACCCATCCCGCCATGTGTATGTGTCTCTTTCTCTTCTTGTTTCCAAGCATTAAGGAAATTGTTAAAATTCTAGCTGACCTTTAAGCTAACAAAACACAGACTTCAGTGGCCACATATGATAAAGATAACAGGGTTTACATGAAACAGTTTAGAAAAGATTTTAGAGGCGCCTGGGTGGCTCAGTCAGTTAAGCATCTGACTTTGACTCTGGTCATGATCCTGGTCCCAGGATTAAGCTCTCCATGGGGCTCCCTGCTCAGTGGGGAGCCTGCTTCTTCCTCTCCCTCTGCCCTTGCCCCCCACAGACTGCTCATGCTTGCTCTCCTGTGCTCTATTGAGCGTGCTCTCTCAAATAAATAAATAAAACCTTTCTGAAAAATTTTAAAAGATATTAAATGAACATCAACAAAGCCAACAAATTCCCACATATGTACAAAAATCATTCTCAGTTGTATTATAGACCTAAATGTGAAAGATAAAATTGAAAAATATTTAAAGGTTAATGCAGAAAACATCTTCATTACCATGGAGTCATGAAGGATTTTTTAAAACAATTCTATTTATTTATTTGAGAGAGAGAGAGAGACAGAGAGAGACAAGATGGGGGAGGGTCAGAGAGAGAAGACTCCCCACTGAGGAGTCTTTAATGCAGGGCTCCATCCTTGGAGTCGGTGGTCATGACCTGAACTGAAGGCACTTAACCAACTAAGCCAACCAGGCATCCCTGAAGCATTGTTACTGGATAAAATACAAATACTAACATAAGGGGAAGGACCAATAAACTAACTCATCTAAAATTAAGAACTCCTTTTAAAAAAAAATAATAAATAAATAAATAAATGAAATTAAGAACTCTTGTTCACCAAAATACAATATCAATGAATAAAAATGCAAGCCACAGAAAATATTTGCAACATATATAACTGAAACATAGTCATATCCAGACTAAAATTTTTTTAAAAAATAATAACAAACTCTTGTAAACAAACAAAACCAGCAGAAAACAATGGGTAACAGACTGACCTGGCACTTTACAAAACAATAATCTTAACAATAATAAATATAAGAAAAGGTACTCAATAGTATTTATAATAGGAGAAATGGAAATTGTAAAGACAATCATGTCTACCTATACATCTTCAAACTTAGTACAGTTTGCCAACTGATGGCAAACATGTAGTGTCCTAGTAATGTGGTTTTGAATAGGTGTAAATATGAAAACAGTTTGCCACTATGTAGTTAAGTTCATAATGAACATAACACATGACCCAGAAATTACTCAGGTGTTTACCAGAATCTTTGTACACATTTTTTACAGCAGCACTGATAATGATAGCTTAATGCTGGAATCAATCCACATGTTTATCAACAGTATAAGAGAAAAAGTTATATTTTGACACAGAACTACTTTTCAACAGTGAAAATGAGATACCTCCAATAACCCAGTAACAGTGGATGAATTTACCAATATAAAATTGAATGATAGAACCAGCACATAAAATGAAAATGCCAATGATTTTATTTCTACAAAGGTCAAAAAGAGGCAAACCTAAATTAAGTTATATAGGAGTGCATACAGATGTTCAATCTCTACAGAAAAGCAAATAAGTGACTACTAATAATGACAGAATGAGGTGTAGTGGCTATTTGGATGTTCATTATTGCACTGTTAGTTTAAATGAATCTATAAGTTCTATGTTTTTGTTATGTAGTTTATATTTTAAGGTAAGAGGTGTTCATTAAGGTCATTATCAAAATGCAAGAATAGTTCTTGGTGTTAAGAATAGAACATTCTGGGGGTGCCTGTGTGGCTCAGCGGGTTAAGCCTCTGCCTTTGGCTCAGGTCATGGTCTTAGAGTCCTGGGATAGAGCCCTGCATCAGGCTCTCTGCTCGGCAGGGAGCCTGCTTCCCCTCTCTCTCTGCCTACTTGTGATCTCTCTCTGTCAAATAAATAAATAAAATCTTTGAAAAAAAAAAAAAGAATAGAACATTCTGTTCCTGCAAGCATATTGTCCAGGAAGTTATTTTACACAGAAGCGAATGGGACATTATATGGCACATATGCTTGGGCAGCTGCTCTGGCGCAGCTCAACTATATAATGTAGGTGCATTTAGAACACCTGGGAACTAAGAGGAGTATGAGTCTTTGAGAAAAGTTGTGCTTCCTAAGCACTCCCAAGTGTAAGGGGTTTATTATTATCTTGTAGCTAACTGTACCCTAGGCTGATGTGGCCTGGGGATATACCTAACATAGTAACATTAGGCAAATAAATGCAAGCCTTGCTGTTTTATATTTGGTATTGATCCAATCCAGCTTTCTATCCATTATTTATGTAAAAGTCATTTTTGTAAACCACCTAAGATAATGTTTTTAGCCTTAATAACATTTATTGTATTATGTATGGGAAGTAACATGCTTGGTAAAGAAAATTGGGAAAATAGAGAAAAGCACACAGAAACCTAAGTCACAAGGTAGTTCCAACATCTAGATTATTAGCCAAGAAGTATGTAATTCATAGATCATATATGTATATCTATATATTATTGCTATTGTGTGAAAAATAACTGTATGTAAAAAGGTCAACTCCTTGATGTGGATACTGCAAAAAATGTCCTGGTTCATGATTTGTCTTTAATTTGCATAGTGTTTTTCAAAGAATTTTTTAAATTTAACATTTTTATGTAACCACTTCTATCAGAATTTTTATTATTTAGCACCACACTCTACCCAACTGAGCTAACCAGCCAGCTACTATCAGAATTTTTAATTATAGTCCTTATCTTTGGTGTCGTGTTTTGAGAGCCCTTACTATCTCTAATTTACAAAGCTATTCATAGTTTTGTCTGGGATGTGTCTGGGCTATGTTTTTAATGTTTATATGCAATATAACTAGAACTTATTTTTATTTATTTTAAAGGAAAGGATGTAATTTTATTTTTAACTAAAAATGCAACCAATTATCCTAACACCATTATTTAAGTAACCTACCCATTTACTACTCATTTCACAGTCTTTGTTACAATATAAATGCTGATGTTTACCTTTCCCTTTATGTTAGCCTTACATATTTTCCCACTATTAAAACCGTACTATTGATGGAATACAATAGGCCTTAATTATTAGAAGGCTATACAGCACATTTTAAAATATGACATGTCATTTTATTAAATTTTTCACTTCTTTCTTGACTACTCTCATTCAATTTAATAGTTCCAAAAATATCGCTCTGTGATTATGTTTGCAATTGCACTTCTGCTTATGTTTGTTTAAGGAGAGGATCATTTTCTTTTTGAATTTGTCATTTTTCCTTAATTACGGTGTGTTTCTTCCCTTTTATTCAAATAATTTTGTAAGTATCTTACCTTATACTTTTTCTAACATTATAGCCTGAAATATTTCTAGACAAGTTTATTGGTGTTATTTTATACTTTTGCTTGTTTTAGATATTGGATCTCTTATCCATATTAATTTTTCCACTTGACTTTCTAACAAACTTTTGCTTTGAAATTATTTTCTATGATCACTGCCTCTTGAATATTTATTTTCTTTGTAGCATTCAGGTTACTTAGTATTTTACTGAGTCAAGATAAAGTTGGACACACGTATCTTTCCATGAAATTTACCAGCTTTTAGGTGGTAGATGCCTGCAAGAAAATAATTCAGCTTTTTCCTCCATCTAAACTGTTTTCTCTTCTATTATATCCTATTTACTTCCCATCATATTGCATTATATTTTGGCATATTATTCCTTTTCTATCTGTCAGTAGAAGAGGGTAGGAGGGGGAGGAGGAGGGAAGGTGGGGTCCTGGGGAGAAAAAGAAAAGAAAAAAGGAATCTGTATCCTTGCCTTTATTGTCTTTTCTCCACATTTGTTTTTATAGTTTTATCTTAATCTCTACAATTTTTTCCAGTGGATTTTTTTAAAAATTAGAGATGAAAACCTGTCAATAATTACATTATCCACTTAATTTACTTCTTTATCTTTCTTTAACTATTGTACTCAGGTTTCTATCTGCGGCACTCCATCAAAATTGTCTTCTTCAAGATGTCAGTGAGCTTCTTGCTACTAAATTTGATGGAAACCTTTTGCTTATCTTTCTGTTCCTCTCAGCATCATTTGAATTTGGACATTCTCATCCTTCTTGAGTGTCATTTTATCAACATCATTATTATTTCTGTGACTCCACATCCTCAATTCTCTTACTTTTTCTCCAAGTATTCATGTGAGTCTATGTTAGCTTTTTTCCCCTTTTATTTGTAACTTAAATGCTAATCTTAGCCTGGATTTTCTCCAGAAAGCAGACACTGGGCTTGCATGCAGTAGTTTAATTTGGGAAGGATTCTCAGGGAACAGCAAATAAGAGGCTGGGAAGAGTTAAACCGGGAAGGAGGGAAAGCCAACAGAAGGATACAGTACTGAGCTGCTCAGCACTGCAAGCAATGTGGCGCAATCTTGTTGGAATCCTTTGAGGGGCTCAAGCAAAAGAAGCCTCAAAATTCTAATACTCAAGAGATAGAAGAAAGAACGATTTATTCATTAGCTCTCTTTTTGGTCAAGGATGGCCACATGGGTGTAACTTGGTCAAACGCTCAATTTTGTTGTATGTAAGTGCTGTAAGTAAGTGCTGAGCATTCCCACAAGCAGTCCACTCTCTTTAGTCAAAGAAATCTTAAGACCGAAAGGAAGAAATGAGTATGTATTGCTGATCTGAGGTGCATCAGGTTAAGGAGCAGGTTGTGGCAGCAGCAGCAAAAGCTGTAGAAATGGTGGGCTGAACCCATGTGAGATGGGAACACAGAAGTGCCGGAGGTGTACTCTAGTGCCTCTTCCATTCTCGCTCCATGCATCTTCCGTCGAAAATTCTCAGTTGACCCTTCACTATCCATCAATACTTATCTCTACCCTTTTGAAAGTTCCAGAGCTACATGTCACTTGTTTTCATACATCTATCCATGAATATTCTGCAGACACATGAAACTAATATTCAAAAGTGAACTCACTATCCTTAGTTGAGTACTAAGTGCCAGGCTCTGTTGTAGATTTTGATAGAGAAGACATGACTAAAACAGTCACAATCTCTGCCTGCAAAAATTTATACTTTAGTAAGAAAGAAATTCAGTATAGGTAGTAATTTAAGCATGGGAAGGCAAACCATTAGGAAGGGTAATCAGGAGAAAGAGTAATATGGGATAGGCTAGGACATTTCATACTGAAACTGTCAGAAGTCTCCAACGGATGAAGAGTGGCATGGGCAGTGGATGCTTGTAAAAGTGGATGGATCTGGTAGTGATTAGGGGGTTACTTAGTGAGATGAAAAAAGCTCCAAAGGAAACTTCGTAAGTGGTCTGAACACAGCATCTCAGGTTATTCTCAAATACGAATCAGACTAGGTGCACTTCTTCCTCATTGTCCTCAGGATAAGGTATAAATAACTTACAAGATCTCTGAAGTCCAGAGAGGATCTGGACATGGCTTACTCCTCTTTATTCTAACTTTGCCTATCCTGGTGAAGTCTATACTTCCATTCAGACCGAATTTCTTCCATATCCCTGAATGCAAAATACATTCTTAAATCGTCAGGGACTTTTGTACATTTTGTTCCTTCTTTCTATATAATTGCTTTATTCATCCAACACTCTGCCCTCAATAGTTCATCTGATCTTGCATATTCACCTTCTGTTTTTTAAAGTTTCCGTTCAAATTCCAGTTAGTTAAGATACAATGTGATATTTGTCCCAGATGTACACTATAGTGATCCAACTCTTTCATACAACACCAGGGCTCCTTACAGAAAGTGCCCTCCCTACCCCCCATCCCCAAGTTCACCCACCCTCTCACCCACCTCCCCCAGCGTCACCATCAGTTTGTTCCCTAGAGTTAAGTCAGCTTCTTTGTTGCCTCTCTCTCTCTTTTTTCACCTTGGTTCATTTGTTTTATTTCCTAAATTCCACATATGAGTGAAATCACATGGCATTGGTCTTTCTCCCACTGACTTCCTTCACTTAGCATAACATTCTCTACCTCCATCCCTGCCATTGCAAATGGCAAGACTTTGTGTTCCTCTTTATGGCTGAGAAATAGTCCATTGATTAGCAAGTTACTTTAGAATGCATTTAGAAATTGTTAGGACATGTTTATTGTATTATATTCTTCTTCCCTTATGTCATTTATGCCATTGCAGTGTTATTATTGGCTTCTCAGAAAAGCTCTTTTTTCATCTCAATGTTTCCTACTTGTATCATCTTCTATCTCGTATTTCAGAGTCAATATATACTTTGGGGGGGCATTTTATTTATGTATTTGAGAGAGAGACAGTGACAGAGAAAGTGAGAGAGAGAGCGCAAGCTGGGAGGAGAGGGAGAAGCAGAGGCTCCCACTAAGCAGGAAGCCTGACATGGGGCTCAACCCTAGGACTCTGGGATCATGACCTGAGCTGAAGGCAGACTCTTCACTGCCTGAGCCACCCAGATGCCCCAAAAGCCAATATATTCTTGAAATTATTTTAGATGACAAAATAAGAGTTTTATAAAATTTCTTCCTATTTCTGCTATAACATTTTATTTTTGGTGTTTAATACAGCAAATATTATATTAATTTTTTTACTGCATGGGAAAAAATCAATATAATTAAAGACAAACAAACAAATGACAAACTTAGAAAGCATATTTAAAACTCACCCAACACTTCTCTGCAAATCAATAAGAAAATAATTAACAATCCAATTAAAAATGGGCAGAACATGCTTAGCGAAATAAGTCAAGCAGAGAAAGACAACTATCATATGATCTCCCTGATATGAGGAAATGGTGAGGCAACATGGGGACTTAAGTGGGTAGGAGAAGAATCAATGAAACAAGATGGGATTGGGAGGGAGACAAACCATAAGTGACTCTTAATCTCACAAAACAAACTGGGGGTTGCGGGGGGGGGGGGGTTTGGGAGAAGGGGGTGGGATTATGGACATTGGGGAGGTATGTGCTTTGGTGAGTGCTGTGAAGTGTGTAAACCTGGTGATTCACAGACCTGTACCCCTGGGGATAAAAATATATGTTTATAAAAA
>NC_081565.1:46318812-46323475 GCF_022355385.1 Mustela nigripes
ATTCACAGACCTGTACCCCTGGGGATAAAAATATATGTTTATAAAAAATTAAAAATTTAATAAAAAAAGAAGGGCAGAACATCTAAAGTTTTAATTCAGAGAATGTATATAAAAAAGACTTCCAAATGTATGAGCAGATACCCTATATAATTCATAATGAGAAATGCAAATTAAGATTATAAACAAAAATATTTCACCCATCAAATTATATATATATTTATAATTATATATTATATTATATTTATATTATATATTTATAATTATATATGATTATATACTAGATAAAGACCAAATTCCTTTTCATGGCATTCAAGGCTCTGCAGTTGAAATGTCATTTTCTGCCATCATGCCTGTCCTTGAATTATGCTGCTATTTTGAAGAAGGGCATTTTTCTTTTCTGCCTTAGTCATTATGCATGTTTTTTCTTTGCTTAGAGTTCCTATATATCTTCTGTAAATTATGTGGTTCTACTCATCTCTTACTACTGGGTGAAGAAACAATCACTCTATTCTCTTTTCTTCTAAGTTTTATACACATTGGTGCATATTTGTTTTTACCTGCCTCCCCAGTCTCCTTGAAGGAAGGGATATATTTTACTTATAGTTGTATCTCCTTCATTGACACAGATCAAATGTTTGGTTAATAAATAAATGCTTTGAAATGAAAAGTTAAGTATTATAGGCATTTTATTACTTTATTAATGTGTAGTTGAAGTATATTAACTTACACATATTCAAAATGTATTATTTGATGGGGGTGGGGGATGGGCAAAATGAATGAAGGGGAGTGGAAGATAGAGGCTTCCACTCAAGGAATGAATAAATCACAAGAATAAAAGACACAGTATAGGGAATATAGTAATTGTAATAGTGATGTACGGTGACATGACAGACAGCAGCTACATTTACTTCTGTTAAGCATAACATACAGAGTTATCAAATCACTGTACTATATACCTGAAACTAAGGTAACATTGTGTGTCAACTATGCTTAATTAATTAATTATATATAGTATATAGGGGTATATAGGGGCACCTGGGTGGCTCAGTCAGTTAAGTGTCTGCCTTCTGCTCAGGTCATGATCCTCAGATCCTGGGATAGAGACCCAAGTGGGGCTCCCTGCTCACCAGGGAGTTTGCTTCTCCCTCTCCTTCTGACCCTCCCCCTTACTCATGTTCTCACTCGCTCGGTCTCCCTCAAATAAATAAATAAGAAAAACAAAGTACATAATTTGATGAGTTTTGACATATACATAAACTCTTTAAGTACTTATCACAATCAAAAAAATGTACATTTGACCTCCAAAGTTTCCTCATGGCTCTTTCTAGTTCTTTCCTACTCAATATTCTCAACATCTCTAGGAAACTATTAGTCTGCTTTCTGTCTCTAGATTAGTTTTTATTTTCTAGAATTTTATTTAAATGGAATCCTACATACGTACTCTAACTTTTTTTTTTACTTCTTTCTTTCATCATATTCTTTTAAGTTACCTTGTGATACCTAATGTATCATATAACTAGTTCCTTTTTATTGTTGGTAAGATTTTATTGTATAGATATACTAAAATTTAGTACTTTATCGCTAGTAATTTTATCTCTTCTCTTCTTTTAGGAAATGTATTAAAACGAATTAGCATGAAACCAGAAAAGGAGACAAACCACAAGATATTCTTAATCTCCTGAGCCTCCTCAGGAAACAAACTGAGGGTTGCTGGAGGAGAAGGGAGTGGGAGAGATGGGATGCCTCTGTGATGGACACTGGGGAGGGCATGTGCTATAGTGAGTGCTGTGAATTGTGTAAGACTGATGAGTCTCAGACCTGTACCCCTGAAACAAATAACACATTGTATGTTAATTTAAGAAAAGAAAAGAAAAATAAAATGAATTCGCACAGGAAAACTTCATGCATACTTTGAATGTTATTTTGACTTTTTGACTCATGTTTAGACTATCGTGCCTCTTTTAAAATAATTCACTATGTAAAGTATTTCTTTATTAAAACAGAACAAAAATAGAAGTTTCCATGAATTTGAAGGCCTAAGCTCAGAACTGGCATAACCTCAGTTCAACTAATGTATTTTCAAAGCAAGTCACAAATCTAACACAGATTCAATGGAAGGGAAGGACAGACTCACTCTTGTAGAAGGAATGTCAAGTGCCTCTTTGATAGTCATCCTTGTTACACAATATATAATGAGAAAATTGATAGAGTTCTACCACCAGGGAAATGAATGCATGAAATGTGTTAGATTAGCATAGATGAATCAATACATCTAAACAAGTACTGGTCTTGGTAAGGTAGTCCATTTGGATATAATGCTTTAAATTTTAGTATTATATCAATTTCTCCAAATATTGATAATCACTAGGTTGTACATAAAGTATCATTCCTTTATTATGACTCTCCATTGTGTGAATAAAACAAAGCAAGCAATTAAAGCATTAAACCTTCCAAAATCATCAATGTGAAGAATAGACTTCTGAGGCAAAGACCCAGGAAAAATGTGATGGGATCTATTCCTTTTTAAATTTATTTTTCTGCTAGACAGAGTAAAAGTCAGATATGGGGATTTTTCTGAAAGTCTCTAACAACAGGTATAGTCTTTTTAACTTAATCTGCCCAATGGAGTAAAAACAAGATGGTGACACTGAGAAAAAATAATCATACATTTCTCCTTTACCATTTTCCAAGTATGCATTTTCTGCCTTTGTCCTGTGGTTTAAAAACAAATCAAAGAGCTAACATCCCAATGAAGATAACCAGAAGATCAGAGCCAAAGAGTTTTAAGTCAAGAGCAAAACTTGACGCAGACAGAAATGTTTAGAGAATCTAGCACATGGTATCAGAGGGCATGCAACGGAGATATTTGGAAAGCCATATCAGAAAGAAGACCTATTTCTTTGTCATTTTTTCTTAAGGTGAAGGGGGATGTTTTACATATTTGGAACCAACAGCATAAAATATCTTTAGTTTCTACATTTTACCTGCTGAATGTAGATACTTGGTACTTGTTTTTTTTTTTTTTTTTTTTTAAATTAAACTTCTTTCTGAAGACTTCATGTCAAAGGTACTAGCAAGGAGATAGTACCAATTCCTATTCATCTTTTATGGCAATCATTCTCTACTGTCCTATGCAATGGAAATATACTGGCAAAGGCAAATTCTTAAGAAGAGTTAGGACTTAACCAAACTGAGAACATTTATGCAGAGTGAGTATCTAAAATGTGGACCTGAAGAAATATATCCTAATCCAAATTTAATAAAAAATATTTAAAATTTTGAACTGTTTAGGTAAACTGTTTTCATTGAAAATTTATTATTAAATGTATATTTTTTGTTTATTTTTTTACTTTTTAGGAGGACTTTATCACCCACAAAAAAGTAAAGCCTCTCAAGCTGAGGATGATGTTCTTAAGATTCTTCCTCAAAAAACAGAGTCCTAAACTAACAGCCCTGCATGTCTAGGTTAAAATGTTGCATATGAAGGAGATCCATATACTTTACTTATTCTTAGAGTGAGCTTCTGAACCAAAATCAAATTTAAAACCATTGGATATATACCCATCCATACAAAAGGCAGAAATATTGGCAGATAGAAGATAAAAATTTGCAAGATGGCACAATGCCTAGAGAAAAACATTACAAAATCTGGGCTCATCCCCAACTTCATCATTGACTTTCCACATAACCTTGAAGCTTATCATTTAACTCTTTCAAAGCCTTGTTTTCCCCAACTGTATAATGTGACACTTAAGAAACTTACTTACTTTATTCATATGTAACTAAATGTACGTGGAATGTCTTTTGGGGATACACAAGAACATGGCAATATAGGGTGCCTTTGGGGAGTGCTCACCCATTGTTGAGTAACAGGTATGTAAAATATTTCTCATTTACTCCTTTTGCATTTTGTACCTTGAGCGTTTTATTGAAAAAGAGAGAAGGGGAGAGAAGAGGGGAGGAGAGAAGAGGAGGGAGGAGGGGAGGGGAGGAGGGGAGGGGAGAGAGAAGAAAGGGGGAAGGAAGGAAGGAAAGAAAGAAGGGGAAGGGAAGGGAGGGAGGGAAGAAATAAATCTTGAAACCGTTGACATTCATAGAGAATCCCAAGTCTTTGGCTAACGGAAATTTATTTTATTCATAAAATAAATTATTATTATTTTATTCACACCTTATTTTGAAAAACTGTTTACATTTGAAAAATATATATGGTTTATCTTTAATATCATTTGGTATGATTTGGTATGACTTTTTCATCTTACATTTTAAACACTGCTTTCCTCATTTTATCAATGAATCTTTTCTGCTTATCATCCACCTTTAGCCCAAGAAACCAGGTAAACAGGTGCACAATACTCCATGAAGTGATCACCATGAAATGAACAGGAATGATGTCACCCTATTATTTATTAATATAGAACCATCTGTTATCTATGAATACCATGTTGTACTATGTAATACTGATGAAGTCCCAGAACCTAAGTCAGGTTCGGTGGGGTGAGGAGGTTCGGAGCCGACGACTAAAGAAAGAATTCTTAAGACGTCATTGGTGCAAAATGGTGGTTTATTAAAGCACGGGGACAGGACCCGTGGGCAGGAAGAGCTGCTGCCCTGGGTTGTGAAGGTGGGCATGTTATATACCCCACGGTTGGGGGGGAGGTGGGGA
>NC_081565.1:46326475-46567913 GCF_022355385.1 Mustela nigripes
TCTGGAAATTTGTGCTATTGATAAGGTAACCTCCCTGTTTAGGTCTCTAGGACATCTTGTAGGACAAGGGATATTCCTGTTCTGCAGGATTGCGATCCCTGCAAGTTAACTATTTATCGTTTTATGGAAGTCAGGGGTGCCTGAGGAATGCTACACATATGGAGGGGAGTGGGTGAAGAGGGGGTGCAAGGCGCCAGCTTTTGCTTTGTCCTCAGCCAGCCTCCTGCTCCCTCATCAATACTATGTTATCTAATAACATTCCTTGGACTTCTACAGAAGCTTGAGGCGGGAAGGAATTAAACATGGACCCCTTCCTAGCTCTCAATTTCTTGATGACATTATTCTACTTTTGAATATAGGCTGACTCAGGCCAAGTCACTTAGGGGTAGGAAAGATGGACAGAAGAACACAAGCATCTTAAAAGGAGAAACTGACTGAATAAAAGTTAAAAAAAAAAAATCCGTATGATAATTGACTCTTTCTGCTTGACTTATTTCACTCAGCATAAACAACAAAGCTTGGTACACTGAAAAAAGAAAATTAAAAAAAGTAATAGAAATGAATAAAAACCACTAACCTTAAAAAAAAAAGTGAAAACGAGGTGAATCAACATATGGTGCATATGTGTTATGTCTGGATGCTGAGACCAAAAAATAGTGGTGCCTCTAGCAATGAAGAGAAGGAGGCAACATTTTATTAAGGTTACTGATTCAGCCTGTGGCCTCTAAATTCAACTGGGTATGGAAAATGTATGGATACTCAGAAGGAAATACTGCAAGAAAAGAAGTCTTCTGGGGGTAAGAATTTTAATGTGTACAAGCCACTGTACTTCAAAGACAAGCACCAAATTTGAAATGTTGCTGCACCAAGGTTCACATGTGTGTGTGTGAGATACAAGCTCAGTCATCCTCAAGCTTTTGAAGAGGAAGCAACAGGGGGTAAACCAGGAAACATCAAAGTGACTGCCCTGGCTTGCTGGGGAAGGTGAAAAGCGAGGGGCTCGGTTAATCGCGCTCTGTGCGCTGAGGCCACAGCCAGTGGATTGCCTGCCACACAAAGGGCTCCTCTCATTAACTTCTGCTTCTCCTTTGGAAACATGCCAGTGGATGGCAGAGTTCTGTCAATGAGCTTGTACCCTTCTTCCTTAGCTATGAATCACTACCTAAGCCATGACTGCCAAGTCACGGGTTGATGCTGGACTAGGAGGAAATACACTGTTGATATTTTTTCATAAACTTCCTTAAGATATTTCCCAAAACACTTTAGACAACCCTTGCATACACGTCTTGATTTAAAACAAAACAAAACAAAACACACACCAAACCCTTGCCTGAAACATCACAAGGGATTGTTGCAATGGTTCACATAATATAGTTATTTTCCAGACTCGGTTTATGCAGTGCACTTTCAAAAGTGCCTTTCAAGCTTCACGTGGGATGACCAGTGGTCTTAAAGGGCCATAATCAACGTGGTGTTTTTGATTTGCTGTGTATCCATTTATTGTTATTGTATTTGTGACTCATTTCCTGAAAACCCACTCTCTCCTTCACACTGTTCTTGCCTGTGTTGCTACAGCAGTGAAGAGAGAGGAACACGCTTCTTCCCTCAAAGAATGTTGAGTAGTTCTGACAAGGTAGTGACTGTATCCCAGTCATTCCATACTGACAGTGGTCGCATGTTTTCTAAAATTCCAAAAGCTCAGTATCACCTCCCTGATGTATGGCTCTAGTTTATTCCTTTCTCAATTTGTCCACCTCACCACCCGCTTCATATTAGATTTCTTGAACGCTAATGATCATAATATGCCCCTAGTTGCAAGGAAATTATCAACTGAGTTCCCACTGGCTATAAAGAAAAATGCAAATGCTGTAGTTTTGCCTACAAACAAATGGGATCATCGCTTGTCATCCAGACTTTCTCACCATATGCTCTAGAAGCAATGGAATATTTTGTTTTCTCTCTACTCATCTCCTTTATTAGTGCTGCACTTCCTTCTGGAATGCCTTTCTTTATGTGTCCTTAGGTATCCATGTGACCCAACCCTTAATCACCTGCCCAGCCCCTGTCCTCTTTACAGCTTTCCAAATACATCTCTATTCCCCACCTGGGCGTATTTGCTCCTGCACCTGCATTCCATTTCACTTTAAAAAATAAAGCCACATGGCTGTTCTGTAAGATATTTATTTTCCCGCCAGTTTTCACCAGTGCCTACTAAGCACCTTGTAGCTATAGTCACGAGGGCTTAGAACTGTTTATAAAATTAATATATTGCATTAATTATAGAGATTTGTATTTTATTGACTATCATTTCAAAAATCAGTCTAGATCATTATCAAATTATCTCTCAACCCAAGCTTTATTCATATTACTTTTACTGGCAAAGGCTACATACAGTGAAATAAAATAAACCATTATATTTAAGAAACTATTGGGCAAAAAGAGAGCACTGTTAATTTCTGAAAGAAAGTTGACTTCTGAAAAACAATGTACTGGGGCGCCTGGGTGGTTCAGTGGGTTAAGCCTCTGCCTTTGGCTCAGGTCATGATCTCAGGGTCCTGGGATGGAGTCCTGCATGGGCTTCCTGCTCAGCAGGGGGCCTGCTTCCCCTCCCCCTCTGCCTTCCTTTCTGCCTGCCTGTCTGCCTACTTGTGATCTCTCTTTCTCTGTCAAGTAAATAGGTGAATAAAATCTTTAAAAAAAAAAAAAGTACATTTGAAAAAAGTACAAGAAAGTATCAATAAAACAAAACAATACATTTAAGGGCAAAGCAGACCAGCTGGAAGGAGTGGACGTTAAAGGGCTTCTACACTCACTGCTCAGGACAGTTACAGTGTTTGGATTTGTCAGTTTATCCATTTTGCTTTACTCTATATTCTGCCATGACATAGCAGAAATCTTTTGTTGCTCTCTGAATATCATTGCTTTCAGAAATAGAGTGATCTCCCTCTTTCAAACTCAGCGATTAAAATACAATATAAAACCGGTTCTGTTGTTCTTGCAACAAATACAACATAAAACCGGTTCTGTTGTTCTTGCAACATGGATCAGGAACATATGTTTACTACTTCCCAGCTTACTCTGACAATGTTCTGCTGACTTCTTAGATTTCCGTTTTAAGGTGTTTCCTGAGTTTTACTTCAGTTGAAGACTAATCCTACAGACTACACTGCAGTTTCAATAAAGCATCCATTGGAATGGCAACAGAGACACTTCAGCGTTCTTGGGCATGAAATCTCTCTACTGTGAACCCTCTTCCATAATTCTAAGAATATATAATATACACATGGTTCCTTTAAATAAAAATATCTAATAAATACACGATAATCCATATTGACTGAATTGTCAATTACCTATGCTGATGGAGGGGGAATCAACAACTTGTAAAATACAACTGGTTTTGACACTCAGCTCATAAATTATATAATGTTCTAATTCTATATAAGACACAGTGTACACTTGGATAAGCTGATTTACCTTCGCTGTTAGATAATTTATATGTATTTATTAAACTGATATAAAATGAATATCATTTTGACCTTTATTGTTTTCTTTAATGTTATCTGCATTAAATTCAGTAACATTATTTTCATTGGTCTGGGATTGAACAGACAGCTTCACTGTCAATAACTTAAGTTGTTGGTTTAGATTTGATATTCAATGACTTTAAAACATTTTTAAAGGAAAAAAATGTAAGTTCTCTAGAATATTTAATATTATCTAGACATATGGGGAATGACAATATTGAGTGAATCTGTACAACACAGAGCTTGTAGCAGATTGCAATGACAAAAACACTAGGAAGACTTTGAATAGTGAAAGAGAGAAAGCCTTTGTATCATTGTTCTCAGCTTTTTCTTTTCATGTTCTCCTATTAGATTTTCTGCATTTTATTTCTATCCATGCCATAGCAATCTTGGTGAATATCAATGAAGTGATAAGTTGCTTCCCAGACAATCATGTGAATTTCTGAGGGAAGTGTTAACAAAATGCCAACCCACACTTTAAAAAAGAGTGTGTGTGTGTGTGTGTGTGTGTGTGTGTGTGTGTGTATTATTTATAGATTGAGTTACCCATTTGCCATAGTATTTTGATGGTAACCATGACTACACTGTGTGATTTTGACTGCCCAATATCTGCTCATCTCATCTCATTCTCTTCCTATTTACCTCAAAGAGATGCAAAAAGCCATTTTGATATAACAGTGAAAATAACAAAATACTATACTCAGAGGGATTATAAAAATAAAGGGCTCTCTTCAATTTTCTGTATCCCAGGGATTATTTGAAGAGTAATAAAAACTCATGGCTTTCAGAAATGATATAAAATATTACTATAAGAAAAAAGGAGCCATAAGACAGTATCTAAACCAAATGATGAATAAGTTGACACATTCAAGTTACACACCAAAAATAAAAGCAACCGATCAGAAAACAAAACAAAACAAAGCCAATATCATTTTCAAGAGATGAGAGCCCTTTTAGAGCCTACAAACATATGGCAAAGGAATCACTGCTTTTTTAAAGCATAAAACAGCAAAAAAATAATAAAGCAAATTTCAAATAAACTAATACACAGTAGACCCCATTTCACAGAAACAGCTCTTTAAGGATTGATACAATTTTAAAGTGGAGTTCCTTGCACATCTTACAGTCCAATTTAAACACTGAAAATGAACTCAAAGCAGCATCAGGTGTAATAATAACCATTCATATAGTCGGGCAAACCACTGTACATCCTGAATCAGCTCATTCATGTCTACTACAACAGCCCTGTAAATATAAAACCACTGAACAATTTATTGCCTTGAAACATTATTCACTAGTTCACTGGATTCAAATTCTGTAACATTTATTGGTCTTTAACTGTGGGTAAGTAACTGTAGCTATTCTTGCCTCAGTTTCTAGACAGATTTCTTTACATGTTCTACATATCTTTGATTATAAAAGAAAGTATGATTCTGTTCAGGATGGCATAGTTACCTTACATTTGATTCATAATCCCTTCTTCAAATACCTAGGAAATATAAAACTTGCTTCAAAAAGAAAAAAAGAAAGAAACATATATTTAGACCTACAGTTGCCAGATTTAGCAAATAAAATTAGAAGATGCCAAGTTACATTTTAATTTCATATAAATAGCAATTAATTTCTAGGTATAAGTATGTCCCAAATCTTACATGGGACAATCCTACCTTGTAACTCTACTTAGACCAGAAATGGAATGAGAATTAAATACAGGTAAATGGGATGAAACATGGGTCTGCTGTTGCCTGTTGTCTGGAAATAGGTAATATCAAGAATTTTGGTGCCAACTGGACAAAAGCAAATAAAAGTTTCATGTAAAAGCAAGGTCAAATTAAAGAAAAAAGATCAAATTCATTTGGCATAAAGAGAAGAACAGAGTTCAAAAATACTAAGCCAAAAAAATTCCAGTAAAAATTAATCACCAATTGCAAAATGAAGAAATACAATACTGAGATTAAAAAGGCCACAGTATAAACAGTTGGTATATGAATTCATTCAAAATAAAACTAATTTATTGTGATATTTGTAACACTGTAACTAATTTATTGTAACAGTCAAATTTTCAAACTACTTTGGAACAATTATTATTAAGTGCATACACACATATTTATACATACATAGATTCCATTAAAGAGGAGTAGAAGGCTATTGAGAATTAAAAAATTGATGTTAAAAATTATCCATTATTAATATACTAAAAGCCATGGAATTATATTCTTTAAATGAATTGTATTGCATATAAATTAATACCACTCTACAAAGTACTTAATAAAAAAAAATCAGTTAAGAATCTTTCTAAATGTATGTACCTGTATATACATTGTGTGTATGTGTATATTACATGTGGGCACATTAAATATATATTCTTTTAATTTTTATATATCTATGTATATATATATACACACAGAGAGAGAGAAACATAGTAGAAAACTAAAAGAATTATCCCTTTATGAAAGACAGACAGATAAGGAGATTAAAAATATCAAAGACTACTTACAAGTCACTTTTAGAAGGGCACTTAGGGTGACAGGGATTAAGAAGGGCACTTGTGATGAGCTCTGGATGTTATATGTAAGTGATGAATCACTAAATTCTACTCCTGAAACCAATATTACACTGTATGTTACCTAGAATTTAAATAAAAACTTGAAACAAAAGAAATATAAAAAATAAAATAAAATAAAAAGAAAGGCATTTAAATTGTTAGCTGATATCTCAAAAGTATAATGAGAAAAGAAGGCAATCAAATAGTATCTTTGACAGTCTAAGAGAAATAACTGTGAACCTTGGATTCTAGGCACACACCTATCCATCTGAAAAAATATGTGCCAAAGAATGCTCAGATTTCACCAAAACCGTGTTCATTCTCCAGAACACATAGTTGGACTACTTTCCCTTTGCTTGCTTAAAATTAGGTAGATACCTGTCCGAGTTCTGGTCAGTGAAATGTGTGTGGGCTTATATACACCACTTCTTGCTATAACATGCAGTTAAATAATCCTTCATGCTTCTTTCTACTCATATGTTTTCATGAACTTGGAATCCTAGAAAATGTAAGAGACATAGAATAAGAAGGAATACCCAAATCAACAAATGGAAGGCTGCTTGCTAAATACTCCATTCTACTTAATATATGAATGAAAAATAAACCTCTATGATATTAAGCTATTGAAATTAGGTTTTGTTTGTTATAGCAGCAGACATAAAAAAAACATTCTAGGATACACAAAAGCTGTGTTTACATGCAAAAGACCCACATTAGGAAAATCTAAAGAATTAACTTCATTGGGATATAAAAGGAAGTGAGAGCAAAGAGCAAGAACATCCATAAATAGGTGGATAAATCTCTATAAATATTGATTGTACATAACAATAATACCTAATATGAAAGTATAAAGGCTTCATTAAAGTAGTGGATAAAATACATAAGTAGGAGCATAGAAATCTGAATAAAAGCATTTGCAAAGGAAGGTACTACTGAAAAGGAGGATAATGATGTTATGACTGTGTATTGTTAAATATATGCGTTAAAATATCTTGACTACTAAGAAAATTAATAGGACTTTTTTTCTAGAATTTCTATACATAAAAGAAGAAAAATGGTGAAAAAAGAGAGTGATATACAAGAAAAAAAGCATCAAATAAGATTGAGAACAAAATTGATTAAAAAAGAAATAAAAATTTGGGGGAGGAGTCAAGATGGCGGAGAAGTAGCAAGCTGAGACTGCTTCAGCTAGCCGGAGATCAGCTAGATAGCTTATCTAAAGATTGCAAACACCTGAAAATCCATCGGCAGATCGAAGAGAAGAAGAACAGCAATTCTGGAAACAGAAAATCAGCCACTTTCTGAAAGGTAGGACCGGCGGAGAAGTGAATCCAAAGCGACGGGAAGATAGACCCCGGGGGGAGGGGCCGGCTCCCGGCAAGCGGCGGAGCAACCGCGCACAAAATCAGGACTTTTAAAAGTCTGTTCCGCTGAGGGACATCGCTCCAGAGGCTAAACCGGGGCGAAGCCCACGCGGGGTCAGCGTGGCCTCAGGTCCCGCAGGGTCACAGAAGGATCGGGGGTGTCTGAGTGTCGCAGAGCTTGCGGGTATTGGAACGGGAAAGCCGGCTACAGAGACAGAGCCGACAGTAATCTCGCAGCTCCGTGTTACCTTGAACCGGTCGCAGGCTCGGTGAGCTCGGAGCGCGGCCGGAGGTCAGGCAGACGGGAGTAACTGGGCGCTGTTCTCTGAGGGCGCACTGAGGAGTGGGGCCCTGGGCTCTCGGCTCCTCCGGGCCGGAGACCAGGAGGCCGCCATTTGTATTCCCGTCCTCTGGAACTCTACGGAAAGCGCTCAGGGAACAAAAGCTCCTGAAAGCAAACCCGAGCGGATTACTCACCCCAGCCCCGGGTAAGGGCGGTGTAATTCCGCCTGGGGCAAAGACACTTGAGAATCACTACAACAGGCCCCTCCCCCAGAAGATCAACAAGAAATCCAGCCGAGACCAAGTTCACCTACCAAGGAGTGCGGTTTCAATACCAAGGAGAGCAGCAGAATTCCAGAGGAGGAGAAAGCCAAGCACGGAACTCATGGCTTTTTTCCTGTGATTTTTTTTAGTCTTGCAGTTAATTTAATTTTTTCTTTTTCATTTTTTTTTTTCTCGCCTTCGGGTAAAATTTTTTTTTTTTTTAACTGTTACCTTTTTCTTTTTTAACGATTTTTTACTAGTTTATCTAATATATATATATATTTTTTTTACATTTTTCTTAGGTGTTTTCTTTTTTTAAAATTCTTTTCTTTTCTTTTCTTTTTTTTTTTTTCTTTTTTCTCTCTTCCTTTTTGAACCTCTTTTTATCCCCTTTCTCCCCACTCACGATTTTGGATCTCTTCTAATTTGGTTAAAGCATATTTTCCTGGGGTTGTTGCCACCCTTTTAGTATTTTACTTGCCCCTTCATTTACTCTTATCTGGACAAAATGACAAGACGTAAAAATTCAACACAAAAAAAAGAACAAGAGGCAGTACCGAAGGCTAGGGACCTAATCAATACAGACATCGGTAATATGTCAGATCTAGAGTTCAGAATGACAATTCTCAAGGTTCTAGCCGGGCTCGAAAAAGGCATGGAAGATATTAGAGAAACCCTCTCGAGAGATATAAAAGCCCTCTCTGGAGAAATAAAAGAACTAAAATCTAACCAAGTTGAAATCAAAAAAGCTATTAATGAGGTGCAATCAAAAATGGAGGCTCTCACTGCTAGGATAAATGAGGCAGAAGAAAGAATTAGTGATATAGAAGACCAAATGACAGAGAATAAAGAAGCTGATCAAAAGAGGGACAAACAGCTACTGGACCACGAGGGGAGAATTCGAGAGATAAGTGACACCATAAGACGAAACAACATTAGAATAATTGGGATTCCAGAAGAAGAAGAAAGTGAGAGGGGAGCAGAAGGTATACTGGAGAGAATTATTGGGGAGAATTTCCCCAATATGGCAAAGGGAACGAGCATCAAAATTCAGGAGGTTCAGAGAATGCCCCTCAAAATCAATAAGAATAGGCCCACACCCCGTCACCTAATAGTAAAATTTACAAGTCTCAATGACAAAGAGAAAATCCTGAAAGCAGCCCGGGAAAAGAAGTCTGTAACATACAATGGTAAAAATATTAGATTGGCAGCTGACTTATCCACAGAGACCTGGCAGGCCAGAAAGAGCTGGCATGATATTTTCAGAGCACTAAACGAGAAAAACATGCAGCCAAGAATACTATATCCAGCTAGGCTATCATTGAAAATAGAAGGAGAGATTAAAAGCTTCCAGGACAAACAACAACTGAAAGAATTTGCAAATACCAAACCAGCTCTACAGGAAATCTTGAAAGGGGTCCTCTAAGCAAAGAGAGAGCCTACAAGTGGTAGGTCAGAAAGGAACAGAGACCATATACAGTAACAGTCACCTTACAGGCAATACAATGGCACTAAATTCATATCTCTCAATAGTTACCCTGAATGTTAATGGGCTAAATGCCCCTGTCAAAAGACACAGGGTATCAGAATGGATAAAAAGACAAAACCCATCTATATGTTGCCTCCAAGAAACTCATTTTAAGCCCGAAGACACCTCCAGATTTAAAGTGAGGGGGTGGAAAAGAATTTACCATGCTAATGGACATCAGAAGAAAGCAGGAGTGGCAATCCTTATATCAGATCAATTAGATTTTAAGCCAAAGACTATAATAAGAGATGAGGAAGGACACTATATCATACTCAAAGGGTCTGTCCAACAAGAAGATTTAACAATTTTAAATATCTATGCCCCCAATGTGGGAGCAGCCAACTATATAAACCAATTAATAACAAAATCAAAGAAACACATCAACAATAATACAATGATAGTAGGGGACTTTAACACTCCCCTCACTGAAATGGACAGGTCATCCAAGCAAAAGATCAGCAAGGATATAAAGGCCTTAAATGACACACTGGACCAGATGGACATCACAGATATATTCAGAATATTTCATCCCAAAGCAACAGAATACACATTCTTCTCTAGTGCACATGGAACATTCTCCAGAATAGATCACATCCTCGGTCCTAAATCAGGACTCAACCGGTATCAAAAGATTGGGATCATTCCCTGCATATTTTCAGACCACAATGCTCTAAAGCTAGAACTCAACCACAAAAGGAAGTTTGGAAAGAACCCAAATACATGGAGACTAAACAGTATCCTTCTAAAGAATGAATGGGTCAACCGGGAAATTAAAGAAGAATTGAAAAAAATCATGGAAACAAATGATAATGAAAACACAACGGTTCAAAATCTGTGGGACACAACAAAGGCAGTCCTGAGAGGAAAATATATAGCGGTACAAGCCTTTCTCAAGAAACAAGAAAGGTCTCAGGTACACAACCTAACCCTACACCTAAAGGAGCTGGAGAAAGAACAAGAAAGAAACCCTAAGCCCAGCAGGAGAAGAGAAATCATAAAGATCAGAGCAGAAATCAATGAAATAGAAACCAAAAAAACAATAGAACAAATCAACGAAACTAGGAGCTGGTTCTTTGAAAGAATTAATAAAATTGATAAACCCCTGGCCCGACTTATCAAAAAGAAAAGAGAAAGGACCCAAATAAATAAAATCATGAATGAAAGAGGAGAGATCACAACTAACACCAAAGAAATACAAACTATTATAAGAACATACTATGAGCAACTCTACGGCAATAAATTTGACAATCTGGAAGAAATGGATGCATTCCTAGAAACATATAAACTACCACAACTGAACCAGGAAGAAATAGAAAGCCTGAACAGACCCATAACCAGTAAGGAGATTGAAACAGTCATTAAAAATCTCCAAACAAACAAAAGCCCAGGGCCAGACGGCTTCCCGGGGGAATTCTACCAAACATTTAAAGAAGAACTAATTCCTATTCTCCTGAAACTGTTCCAAAAAATAGAAATGGAAGGAAAACTTCCAAACTCATTTTATGAGGCCAGCATCACCTTGATCCCAAAACCAGACAAGGATCCCACCAAAAAAGAGAGCTATAGACCGATATCCTTGATGAACACAGATGCGAAAATACTCAACAAAATACTAGCCAATAGGATTCAACAGTACATTAAAAAGATTATTCACCACGACCAAGTGGGATTTATTCCAGGGCTGCAAGGTTGGTTCAACATCCGCAAATCAGTCAATGTGATACAACACATCAATAAAAGTAAGAACAAGAACCATATGATACTCTCAATAGATGCTGAAAAAGCATTTGACAAAGTACAACATCCCTTCCTGATCAAAACTCTTCAAAGTGTAGGGATAGAGGGCACATACCTCAATATCATCAAAGCCATCTATGAAAAACCCACCGCAAATATCATTCTCAATGGAGAAAAACTGAAAGCTTTTCCGCTAAGGTCAGGAACACGGCAGGGATGTCCATTATCACCACTGCTATTCAACATCGTACTAGAGGTCCTAGCATCAGCAATCAGACAACAAAAGGAAATTAAAGGCATCCAAATCGGCAAAGAAGAAGTCAAATTATCACTCTTCGCAGATGATATGATACTATATGTGGAAAACCCAAAAGACTCCACTCCAAAACTGCTAGAACTTATACAGGAATTCAGTAAAGTGTCAGGATATAAAATCAATGCACAGAAATCAGTTGCATTTCTCTACACCAACAGCAAGACAGAAGAAAGAGATATTAAGGAGTCAATCCCATTTACAATTGCATCCAAAACCATAAGATACCTAGGAATAAACCTAACCAAAGAGACACAGAATCTATACTCAGAAAACTATAAAGTACTCATGAAAGAAATTGAGGAAGACACAAAGAAATGGAAAAATGTTCCATGCTCCTGGATTGGAAGAATAAATATTGTGAAAATGTCTATGCTACCTAAAGCAATCTACACATTTAATGCAATTCCTATCAAAGTACCATCCATCTTTTTCAAAGAAATGGAACAAATAATTCTAAAATTTATATGGAACCAGAAAAGACCTCGAATAGCCAAAGGGATATTGAAAAAGAAAGCCAACGTTGGTGGCATCACAATTCCGGACTTCAAGCTCTATTACAAAGCTGTCATCATCAAGACAGCATGGTACTGGCACAAAAACAGACACATAGATCAATGGAACAGAATAGAGAGCCCAGAAATAGACCCTCAAATCTATGGTCAACTAATCTTCGACAAAGCAGGAAAGAATGTCCAATGGAAAAAAGACAGCCTTTTCAATAAATGGTGCTGGGAAAATTGGACAGCCACATGCAGAAAAATGAAATTGGACCATTCCCTTACACCACACACAAAAATAGACTCAAAATGGATGAAGGACCTCAATGTACGAAAGGAATCCATCAAAATCCTTGAGAACACGGGCAGCAACCTCTTCGACCTCAGCCGCAGCAACATCTTCCTAGGAACAACGCAAAAGGCAAGGGAAGCAAGGGAAAAAATGAACTACTGGGATTTCATCAAGATCAAAAGCTTTTGCACAGCAAAGGAAACAGTTAACAAAATCAAAAGACAACTGACAGAATGGGAGAAGATATTTGCAAACGACATATCAGATAAAGGACTAGTGTCCAGAATCTATAAAGAACTTAGCAAACTCAACACCCAAAGAACAAATAATCCAATCAAGAAATGGGCAGAAGACATGAACAGACATTTCTACAAAGAAGACATCCAGATGGCCAACAGACACATGAAAAAGTGCTCCATATCACTCGGCATCAGGGAAATACAAATCAAAACCACAATGCGATATCACCTCACACCAGTCAGAATGGCTAAAATCAACAAGTCAGGAAATGACAGATGCTGGCGAGGATGCGGAGAAAGGGGAACCCTCCTACACTGTTGGTGGGAATGCAAGCTGGTGCAGCCACTCTGGAAAACAGCATGGAGGTTCCTCAAAATGTTGAAAATAGAACTGCCCTATGACCCAGCAATTGCACTATTGGGTATTTACCCTAAAGATACAAATGTAGTGATCCAAAGGGACACATGCACCCGAATGTTTATAGCAGCAATGTCCACAATAGCCAAACTATGGAAAGAACCTAGATGTCCATCAACAGATGAATGGATCAAGAAGATGTGGTATATATACACAATGGAATACTATGCAGCCATCAAAAGAAATGAAATCTTGCCATTTGCAACAACATGGATGGAACTAGAGCGTATCATGCTTAGCGAAATAAGTCAAGCAGAGAAAGACAACTATCATATGATCTCCCTGATATGAGGACGTGGTGATGCAACATGGAGGCTTAAGTGGGTAGAAGAATAAATGAAACAAGATGGGATTGGGAGGGAGACAAACCATAAGTGACTCTTAATCTCACAAAACAAACTGAGGGTTGCCGGGGGGAGGGGGTTTGGGAGAAGGGCGTGGGATTATGGACATTGGGGAGGGTATGTGATTTGGTGAGTGCTGTGAAGTGTGTAAACCTGGTGATTCACAGACCTGTACCCCTGGGGATAAAAATATATGTTTATAAAAATAAAAAATTAAAAAAAAAAAAAAGAAATAAAAATTATATAATAAAGCTGAAAAATTTGCATGCTAATGTAAATACAACAAATTTAAACCTAAAGATTATAAAAATAAATTTTGAAAATCTATCTCTATGCTATTTATGGAATGCACATAAAATTATTACATAAATAATAAAAGTCAAAGTATGGGGATATACATATGTCATGAATTTGCTAAACAATATTCTATGAGAGATTAATTAATAGTATGGGGAAAAGCCAATCTTAAAATGGAACAGGTCACTTAATAATGAAATAAAGTTTCAGTTAACAAGTGTTTCAGTTCACCATAATGACCTAAATGAAACAATTACTTAGTTCTATTTTTTATGGAAGATGACCTCTTAAAATTAGAGAACATACTTAATTTCTCAGCACACATGAAATGTGAAAATGATTACATGCATGGTCACAAAACTCGTTTTATCAAACTTTTAAAAAATGGATTTTGGAAATGATACTATTATGCAACCATGCAATTAATTTAGAATAACATATTTAGAAATTTAAAAAGAAAGTTCTAACATCTCATGCCTCAAATAGGTTGTATTCGAAATTAAAAACACATAGAAGTTAAAAACTTGTGGGATCCCAAGAACGCCCAAACAGAAGAAAATAAGAAATTGCATAGGATATAAGAAAAGATCAAGTTAATAGCTAAACATGGAATTTAAAAAGTTATAAATGAATAATAAATCAAAAGAAAGTAGAAAACAATACTTTAAAGTAGGTAAGAGAATAATTTTCAATTACATATTATATAATTCAATTACACAAATCAGAGATAATTAATGGTGAGAAATAGAATCTGAGGAGATAGGTAAAAATTATACCTTTTTCAAAATTAAGCAAGAAAATAAGAGAAAACATAAATAAATGGTATCAAGAATGAATTTTATATAACCACAGATGCTGTAGAGATTAAAGCTAGTAGATATTAGGTATGGATGCTATAGTCTACCGTAAGCAAATAGGTTTAAAGTATTAAAAAAATAAAGTAATTGGATTATAAAATAAACAACTTACTTGAATAAAAACACTGGAATCTAATGAGTTTGCAAGAGTTTCATCAAATACTCAAGGACAATACAGTTTCAAAATTATATGCTCTTCTAGAGAATACAAAAACAGGAGCTATTCCCCAAGATTTTCATTTATATTAGTTGTAAAAATCTTTACTGACAAACCAGAGAAGTACTGAATAGGATAGGGAAATGATAAGGTATTTTCACTTGTGACTAAAGATACTATAAATAAAGAAACTTTAAAGAAAATATTACAAAAGTTAGTATAACATTATTTATGTTAGTGATGAAAATTTCATTTCATACTAAGTAATTGATTATTATAATTCACTGTTAACATATTAAAGGAGAAAAACCATGTATTCTGCTCACTAAATGCAGAGAATATTGAATAAAACCCCAAATCAGCCATGATTCATAATAATTTAAAAACTCCATTTAGCTAAATAGGTATGGAAGTAAAAAGGTTTTAAACTAATATATGTCTATTAAAATGTCCTACGCTACAGATACTAACTGATGAAACAACAAAATCATTTCCTTTAAATAAGGTACAGATGCCTGCTACCTCTTTTAATTCAACCTTCTATTAGAGGTGCTATTAGTTCAGAAAAATTAGACAAAAAAGAAAATTATTGAAAAGATAGAAAAATTGTTACTTACAATTAATACATTTTTTATGTAGCACATTCAACATAAATTATAGATAAGCTCAGAAATGATTTAATGAACTTTCTGGGTATATAATCAATATAAAAGGACACTTGCTGTTTTATCACAAAACAAAAGTTAGTTAGAAAATTTATCTTAGTAATAAAAAATTCTACCTTTTAAAAGAGCATCCCAAAGCATGAACTACACAGAAATACATTAGCTAAAGATGTTGAAGTCTTTATCAAGACAATTATAATGAAAAGAGGTTAGGGAAAACCTAAATTAATAAATTAAAAAAAAAACACGTTGTTGGGGGGAAAAAAAGCCTCAATATTGTAAAGCTATCATTTCTTCCCAAATTATTCAATAGGTTAGGTATGCTTCAAAGAAAAATCTTAACTTTTTTTTTTTTTTTTTTTTAGAGATTTTAATTTATTTATTTGACAGAGAGAGAGCAGGAGAACACAGCAAGGGGAGTGGCAGAGGGAGAAGCAGGCTTCCCAACCGAGCAGGGAACCCGATGTGGGGCTCAATCCCAGGACCCTGGGATCATGACCTGAGCTGAAGGCAGTTGTTCAACCAACTGAGCCACCCAGGTGCCCCAACATTTTTTTAATGGTACTTAGGTTGATTCTGAAATTTTTCTAAAAACAGGCTAATAATAAAAACATTCTAAAGGAGGACAAGACCTACTGAAATCCATGGTAAATAACTTACTCTATTGTTAGTGCAGGGTCCAAAGAATCAATAGGTGAAACAGCATAGGGACTCTATAGTCAAAGCCGTTAATTTATGAAAAAAATTGATTTTGACAGACTAGACTTTGCAGAACAGCAGGGGAAATAATATCCCATTCACTAAGTGGCAAGGGGAAAGTGTGTACATATGTAAAAATAAGTAAATAAATATCCTTACCCCACAACATACACAAAAACATTTTCTATACAGATTAAATGTTTAAATGTGAATGACAATAATGTATACATTTAGAAGATTCTGTGTGTGTATACATATACACATATATATTCATAATCTCATGGTTACATGAATCTCATGATAAGGAAAGACTTTTTTTTTTTAAGATTTTATTTATTTATTTGCTAGAGAGAGACAGAGATAGTGACAGAGATAGCAAGAGAGAGCAGGAGCAGGGAGTAAGTTCAGAGAAGCAGGCTCCTCTCTGAACCGGGACCCCGATTTGGGGCTCCATCCCAGGACCCTGGGATCATGACCTGAGCCTGAGCTGAAGGCAGAGGCTTAACCGACTGAGCCATCCTGGCACCCCAAGGAAGGAGTTCTTAAACAGGAAAAAAAGAGAGAGAGAGAGAACTAAGTAAATAGTTGACACCTTCCATTAATTTAGGTGTCCTTGAATGTCTTAGAATTGGGGTAGGGGGTGGGAGGTTGGGTGAGCCCGGTGGTGGGTATTAAGGAGGGCACATATTGCATGGAGCACAGGGTGTGGTACATAAACAATGAATTTTGGAATACTGAAAAAAAGGTTTTTTTAAATACAAAAAAACCCTAATAATTCAAATTTTCTTGACAAAGAACTTGAACAACTTTTACTACATCTATTCTACTTATTGCTATTGGAAAAAGTAGGTTATATTTTCTTTTCTGTAAGTACATTTTCTACTGTTTGCTGTGTTGTAATGGAAACTAGAAAAAGGAGACCTAATTAAATATAAAATAAGCAAAAGAAAGGAAATTATATTAAAAAAAAAGAGCAGAAATTTGATAACCAGAGAAAAGCATAACAAGGAGGATGATTTTTTAAAAATCTGAAGTTACTTCTTTGAATGGCACAATCAAACTGATAGCCAGATTGTTTAGAATAAAAAAAGAGAAAATACAAATCACCAATATGAGGAATGATAAGCTCAGTATTGTTAACATGTCTATTCTTCCCTGTTGATATATACATTCTATCCAATCAAAATCAAACCCAGCAGATTTACAATTCTATACCTCTATGTGGGAAAAAAACACAATTTTAAAATATATATGCAAAAATCAACAGAACTAAAAAAACAACTGAAGGAATTCAAAATTGAAATGTAAGTCTTTAACATACATTCTTGGATAGTTGATAGATCAAATAGAAAAGTAACCAGTATGAATACTGAAGATAAAAAAAAAAAATACTATTGATGAAATTGACCCATATAAAAAAGTCAAATGGTTGAGGCACAAAGATATTGAAAATAAAATTTTAAGGATTTAAATTAGCATGAAGAAGATCAAGTACCTTGGAATAAGTCTAACAGACTAAAAATTACAAATTTTACAGAAGATATTTAAAAGAACTCAAATAAAAGGAGAGAGAAATTATCTTCATTGATGGGAAGATTCAATATTGTAAACATTTCAATTATTCCCAAACTGGTTTTTATATTCAATGCATGATGACTTTACTATTTCAGAGATAACATCCACAATATTTAGGAACCAAAGAGATGTAAAGTAAGATGGAGAAAGATGTGATGAGGTTTCTCAAGTTTTTAAATCTGGGTGGATAAGAGGGTTCAATGTCCTTGCACATGTTACCTGTTCCTTCCTAAATTTGAGATAATAAATGTTGACAAACAGAATTAGTCATACACTTTCTCTTGAGATTTCCAGACACATGTCAAAATTATTCCGAGATATTTTGGAATGGACAAGGATCTTGAGGTAAAATCTCCAAAAATTGCTGCCCCATGGGCAAGTTAACAGGATTTGGTTGCAAATTCAATCCATATTTTGGACAGGATTTTCTTTATAAAATATAGCATTAGTCTAAGTTCACTGCTCCATTCATGTTACTAACACCTCAAACAAGGCATCTTCATTAGGACTTTGCTAAAGAAAATGCACAATCTAGTTGTATTGAAGAATTTACAATTTTTAAGTATTATTACATCTGCCAATGGGCAAGAAATTTTTTAAAAAATAACTAAGAAAATGATGGTTGATATAACCCAAACAATACTGGCCCATAAACCAAGTTATGGGAGGGCACTGAAGAAGTTGTTAAAAATCATAGTTCAGTTGATAGATTTTTGGACTCTATTTGTGCACATGATATTCATCAAGTAGCTGTTTTTAACCCACAAGTAGTGAGGAAGCCTGAGCAACTGTGGCTTTATTGCTCACAAATCCTGTCCACATATTATGCATGGATATATTTATATACACATATTAAAGTACATATATACACATTATTATATTTATTATATATACATTATTGATTAATATATAATCTCTAATATATGTATATAATTTTTAATTATTTCTTTTATTTAAAAAGTCACTTGCAATATATCATATCCATAGATTAACTTTCTGTCATATGGCATAATGTTTTAAGTATTCGGAATTCCATTCTTACATTTAAAAGTCAACTGGATTTCCCACTGCAGATGGATTTATTTTGTTCTTAATCTTTTCCATACTGAAGATGTAGTACGTCATCTGAAAGCATCCGGTTTGATTACAACCACATAATCTGTGCCTTTTTTAAGTATTGGTGTTACACAAATGGTTTTTATTTCAGAAGCTAAGAAGATGACAGGTGAAAGAAAGGAAAGATAGGAGAGTTATATAAATTGCCAAGACCTTTTAACAAAGACCAAGTAAGAGAAGTCAAGGATACCAGCTAGTGATGAAGTACTATTTAAGCACATTGTGAACTACATGGCCAGGCTACCCCTCAACCCTCTGGTCATGCTGGGGAAAGTCTCTTTTCTCTAGGGCCCTAAATGCTGACTGACCCTAAATGGCTCCCAGTGAAACAAATGAGGGCTCAAGTGCCAAAGAATTTTGAAATTGATCACAGTAAATATTCAAGCACCAAAGATGTGTGTGTGTGTGTATGCACGAGCACTGCTTTCATTAAAATGTTTTGTCATTTAGTACTGCCAAATTCATGAGACTTTCTGTCTTCAAGCACCTTTTCTATCAATGATATTATAAGGGTTAATCCACAATAATTTTATGTATCATTACAACATATTTTATGAACAAAAAATTCTGGGAAACAATCTAGAATATGATAATTTATCATATTAATGAGAAAATTGTTTTATAATGGATAATAATTATGAACTTTATATTAATAGGTAATCCTTTAATGATTAATGTATAATCTAGGTTTTATAGTCCACAAAATGCTTTCCCATGTGCTTTTTCATTGGATTTTCAGCTAACGTGCTAAGTTTTATTAAAATTTTATAAATTTTATAATATACAAATGCAGTAAACAAAGTTCAGCTATGTTAAACAGCTTACTAAAATATCACACCTTCTAAGTCTCTGATTTAAAACCAGTTTTCAAAACTAGATATCCACCCTATAAGTAATTTTCTTTTTTTATACTGTTTTTCTATGATATAATGAAGACATTGAATAGGTCATTAAATGTTATCTGTTGGAAGATTAACATTCTGTCATGTCAAGGTATTCAGATCCATTAAATTCTATTTTAACCCAAAAATGGGGCTGCAGGGGGGTAAATTAGATTGGCTGGTAATGGTGGCATATTCTGATCATTTTATAATTTTAACAATCACCACTAGCTCTTGTTCTTTTTTTTTTTTTTTTACACTAAAATATCCTAGGCTCTTGAGATGCAGTGAAATTTGAATGTAGGGAGAAAATGGATTTGTGTGTATGTGTGTGTGTTATTCACAATGCTCTGTATAATGAAAGAGGATCAGAGTTTTTCACATCATTATAACAAAACAGAGCATTTATGCAAATGTTTCCATTGAGTGTTTCCATTATCAGTCTATTCTTCATTCATTCATGGAACAACAATATCAACTTGATACCATAATGACTTAAAAAGAACACTTTTCCTTGAGCAAATAAAACTCAGTGACTTGCTTCTTTATTGTAGTAAGATACTCCTAAACCCTCTGGATATTCTACAGCTGCTTCCATTCATAAAAATAAAGAAAGGTAAACTAAACCAGAGGTAAAGAAGATACAGAGTATATTCTCTTGCCTCATTCAGTATGACGTCAGCAGAATTAACATATACAATATCAGTTCTACAGTTGTCATAAATATCAGCTCAATTATTTTATGGTGAAATTCTCTTGTAATCCATAGATTCATTTTAAACCATTCATTGAAGTGCAAGACCTGAAATGTGAGCTATAAAGACTTCATAAGATTTAGAAGATAGTAAGCAAATGACTGGATTATGGCTTAGTAAATCTTATAACAGAAAATGGTACAGTACACAAAGTGGGATGAGCAAAGTTATTTAAGGGTAGGGATCAGTATTTCCCAAAGGAGGATATATACAGGCTTTGTCATGAAAAGTCAGAAAGAGGAAGTGGCTTGAGCTTGGAGGTTAAAAATATAATCCAAATCAGATGTGTTCTAGGAACTGTATATAATTCACTAAGCCTGGTGAGTATGTGCGGCCATTGCAAGAGGCAAAGTCATTGAGATCAACAGAAGTCAGATCCCAGAGTTATATGATGCACTTAGGAATTTCGAGAAGGAAGAGTAAGTAGATGGATGAGAACCGTCAATATGGATTCAATGTGAAGAATGGAAGGGGAAGGAGAGAATGGAAACAATGGGAATCAACTTGACTATTTCAACAGCGCAGGTAAAACATATTGTAGACCTGAACTAATAAGGCAGCAGCCATGGGCAAGGCAAGAGTGGAAGGAGATAGAATTATAAGGACTTAGAACCATGAAATCATTCAGGTGTCCATGTAAGTTGCATTTGTAGATTTGAGTTTAAATATCTTGAGTTTTCTTGTTTGCTTCTCTTGTTGTTGTTGATTGGTTGGTTTATAGTACTTTATCATTCTAAAGAGGGTAAAATGTGACTTCGTACTTCCTCCCATTTTCCAATTTTCTAATTTTCTTTTGACTTGCTACCTACTTAGTTTCCCTCAGGCTATGCTTATATTCTCAAGATGACCCTTAAGAACCTGAACAGTAACCTGAACTGATAACCTCCTCCCCACCTTATTATATATATATATATTTTTTTTTAAAGATTTTATTTATTTATTTGACAGAGAGAGATCCCAAGTAGGCAGAGAGGCAGGCAGAGAGAGAGGAGGAAGCAGGCTCCCTGCCGAGCAGAGAGCCAGATGCGGGACTTGATCCCAGGACCCTGAGATCATGACCTGAGAGGAAGGCAGAGGCTTAAGCCACTGAGCCACCCAGGTGCCCCTATTTATTATTTTTTCCAAATGGCACTTCTATGAAAGATGAACATGATTAACATGCTAAATCAGAGATTTCCAAGATTGATTCATAATAGAATCGCCTGGATTACCATTGTGAAAGAATAAAAGGCAGAGCTAGAGAAACAGGACATATAACCAGAGTTAAGATTTACTTTTTAAAATCTTTAAATATTAATTCCCTAGCAGATTCCTGTGTTTCTCATATAATTATCATCACAAAAGTAAATGCAGACTTACAAAAGGTAGTTTAATACCTTGGTTGTCACTAAAACAGTCTTTCGGAGTTTTAATCCATTACTTTTTGTTAAGGAATACAGAGTTTATAAGAAATATTTTGTACACTGAGGGAAAGCATCTCAAATTTAAAGTACCAGGCATGGAAATACTTAATTGTTAGGTGTTTTCTCTGTGGGAGTAGAAAGGATGCACTGGATTCTACCACCTCACGTTGTCCTTCATTTTTGTTTCCATCTGTTTTTAGCATTAAGCTCAACTGCTCTCTCATTATTGTTAAGGCTTCTTTTCTATTTCTAAGCTGGAATGGCTCCCATCTAGAATACTTTGTGTAAGAACTTGGGTATCAACAACTATGATTTGGGATACAGAATCATAGTTTCCTTTGTTTCCAGACAGATAATGCACGTGCTGAGGATAATTCTTCAATAAAGACACTAATCTGCTGCTTTTCAAATTAGGTATTCAGTTGAGGTGTTACAACAATAAAATCATGGTATTTTTCAAACATGATCAATATGCTTTGAGGGAAATGGGTATGTTTTTGTTATCAGCATTTTTGTTATCAGCCCCCACCAATCTGCAAAAGGATCTACATAGGTTTAACCATCCACTAAGCATACATTCTCAATTCAAATCAGTCACTGATAACTATGGAAGATTAAATTTAATCTATACACTCAACTCAGTTTTCAGAATAAATGCTAATAAACTAAAAGCCATGGCTTTTGTGTTACATAGGAGAGAAAGGAAACAGAATGTTTAGCAAGGGTCAATCATGTTTCTACCATACTCACAAGAATTCACACACACAAATTAATACTATTACCCTGTTTATTAAAGACAAAACTGAGGCCTACAAGAATGACTACTTCTTCCTAAAGTTGCACAAATAACAAAGCAGTGAGACTTGAAGTTTCTCCAACTGCAAATCCATGTCCTTTTCATCAAACTGCTATGTGGAAGCCTAGTAGACATTAGTGAAGTGGCATTGTTCTCTTGCTTGTTTCCTCCAGTTTCCATCTCCAAGATATTCTTGGGATCATCTCGATCATGCCATCTCCATTCTGGTCTTCTCAACCTGCTCTTTTCATCTCTCTCTACCCCACAATCAGATGACATCTGTCAGGGCTTGCAACGTTTGCTTCTCACAATTTGGGTGCAGGGTAATAGTGCAAAGTGGCACAAGCTGCAGAAGAAAGAATGGTATCATAGGATGCCACCATTACTGTATCCTTGTATCCCTGCAAGATTTCCTCTAAGTCCCCTTCTTCTGACTTAGTTCCTTTTCTGTTGATATGCTGATAATACAGTGTTACGTCACAATCTGTACACCAACTATCTACTTTCAGCTATCTATGACAATTCCTAAAACAAAATAAGTAGGAAGACTTGAATACCAAAACCAAGATAAATGATGTAGTATTAACTAACTAGCTAACCATATCTGAGGAAAAAAACATTGCAATAAACTATATTGTTAATCTTTTCCTGTTCAAGAAATGTAACATATTTATTCTGCTTACCCAAATGAACATGGGAATGTAGATGTCTGCATAAGTTTATTGCCAATTTATTTGTTTTCATGTCTAGGTAAGCTTTCATTGAAAACAATAAATTGAATTTTAGATAATGATAGGATTAAACCCACTCAAAACTAATTAAAACAAACTGTTGATCACTTGTACCCCACTGAAAATATGCACGATCTTTGGGGATTTGTAAATTCTCTAGGGTCTCGGGAAAGTCATGATGAATGTACTTAATAAGGGATAATTAAAGTATAAGAGGCAGAAATGGATGACCCATCTGATTTTAAAATAAAATTGATCAATTACTATAGTTTAATTATTTTGTAGAATTATCAGATACTCATCAGTCAAGTGTATCTTTTATATTGCCTCTTCATTCCTTACTTGATTCATTCACTTAATTATTTAACAAAATAAATATCTAACCTAAAGCAAACATGTTTCCTATGTGTCAGTAACCGTGATAGTAGTTGGTAATAGAACAATGAATAAAACAGACATGTGTTACCTTCACAAAGGCTGGAGTCTGGCTGAAGACATACATTAAAGAAATGATGATATAAAAAATTTTCATTATAGTTGTTGGAAGCTTCATGATGAAAACAATCAGTGGATGCCATAATAGGGAAAAGCAAATCTATGTTAAGGCTATTTGAATTGGGCAGTTTTATGTGTCAAGACTGTGATGGGTGCTGAAATGTCTCAGAGATGAAAGATCTTAACCAAGCTATTATAACAGAGAATCAAATAAGCAGAATGCTGAGTGATAAGCATTAGCACAGAGTTATGTATATAACCAAGTAGACTCTCATAGGAGGAAAACCTAACAGAATGAGAGGGATAGGATCCCTATGGGTATCCTGAATGAAGAACAGGATTTAGTCATGTTGAGAAAACAACAAGAGGCACAAAAGTAAGGCATGGCACAGTTAATAGTGAACTGGAACAGCACAGGTGCTATTCATGGAATTGGCAAGGAGTACCAGTGGAGAGATAGGTAAAGCCCCAAAGAGTAAGAATCTCGATTGATGTCCCTCCTGACTGTGGATGCCAGATATTATTGGTCTTGCCATATAATCAGAGGAGTACCATGTGTGGGCTAATACATGGGTCCCAGAGGGCAACTTAAAGACGGGCTGTTCACAATGACTCTAAATTCCCTAGCATATTTAATCTTATCAGACACTCATATTGGTGTAGCAAAGATTTCAGTCTGTGAAGATACAAAGCATTTGTTTTTTTTTTTTTCTCTTGCATGTAGCAGCTACTTACTGCCACCATGTGGAAACCCAAGTTTATTTAACATGAATATCTAAATGCAGGTTCTTTTAGACCTACAATTGGCATGTTAATTTCTGTAGAGATAAAGAAAAATCCAGTGGGTTTTTCAATGAGGATCATGTGTGTCCTCTGTGATTCTTAAATTTAAACCTTATGGTATTAGATCATATATTAGGCTATTGCCAACTCTGTATTATAGTCTGTTGTAACCTGTCCTTAAGGTTGAGTTTGTTATGCTATCGTCTTATTTTCTTATTTTACATTACTTAGGTTCTTCTATATAGTTTAACATTGCATGCTTAACGATGCTCCATTCCAATATTGTACCCCTTTCATTTTTCAAGTAATAACTGATTTCTTGAAAACCTTTAATTAGTACTATCACCTCTAATATACTTCTAGCTCTGTCTTCTTTCCTATAAATACTAAAGTGTGTCATCGTAAAATCCCGTCATCACATTCTGTGTAATATACAATCCCTGTTATGGGAGAAACATAGCTAGTTGAACCTAAGGTGTTCTATGACCATGGGTTTAATCTCTTGAAGATGACCAGCCTAAACTGAAACTTAAAAAGCACACAGATTAAAAAATAAGAGCATTTAAGACCCAGTACTGCGAGTGTGTGCGGTCTGTTTATTCTAAGACCTGAATCTTACAACTGCAGTTAAATTAAGCCTACCTTGTCAGAGAATCCGAATCGCTAGAAGCATTCTGGTGCTGGCATTGGCCGTTCCCCAGTGATTATAATATACAGGCAGGGTTGAGAACCCTTGCTCTGTATCAGAAAATTCCTTTTTGAATTTAGGTCATTACAAGAACACCAAAAGATTTTATTGAAAATAACTGGGCCCAAAATATCAAATGATACTACATAGGTTCAATATTCAGTTAATAAAAATCGACAAATGTGAGATGTAATAAAATATGAATTTCCTACTTTTCCTACCAAGAAATTAGAGAAATCCCTTAGGTAGATGTAGCCAGGAGGACTGATTCAGTTTCAATATATTCCAGATTTATCTTACAATTGTATTATTCAGATTCCATTGTAACTTCTTCACTGAGTTTTGGGATACTCTAGTATCACAGCAATTTATAGCTGAAGAATTAGTTCACTATATCAAGGTCCTCATTTCTACTTAAAATTTTATCTCTCTGCAGTAATTCCAAGTTTTAACTAACAGAGGGCTTAATCTATCAGTGAGGTCTGCTTTCTCCATAATGAACTTCAGAAGTGTCAGCTCTTCTTTTTATATAACTGAGGCATCTTTGAGCATACTTTCAATGTACATTTTATATTCAGTGACCTTGGTCATACATGAGGAGGGGGATCTTATCATAATTCTCCCTTTTACAAGAATCATAACTTCTACATTTCAAGCTAAAGATGAATTTCCTTCTCTGTCCCATAGGATGAAACATGGTGGCAGTGATATTGTCTATGTAATATAATTTTGAGTCATCCATGGCTGCAAACACACAAATTCTCACTTTTTAATTGTTTTATGGTCAGTCTGAAATATGTGGGATAACCAGATTTTCCATTTCTAACTGAATATTAATATCAAATAGTATATTGTTTGCCTTTGCAATTTATACTTTCCTTCTTATGGTCCTTTAATTCCTCTTTCACTCTATGTCATTCTAGCTTGATTTTGATATTTTCAAAAAGTTCTGGTAAACTGGCTTACATAAAATATTAGCAGACGATTAAAGCCTTCTTTAATTATGCCTAGTGGCACAATGGACTCTTACAGACCAGTGAAATTTTTATTACCAAAAGAATGAATCTCTGAGAGTAGAATGTAGTTTGGAGTGGAAGGTTAGTTGGACCCAGGAGAGCAGATAGTTTGTGATGAGATTTCATTTCCCAGTCTTCTCGCCTAGCCTCGCTCTTATTCAAAGTTGGATTCTCAAACATTTATAGATCATCTAAAATATGACCTGTGCTAAGAATTTGTAGTACCCAGCCCTGCTTGTAAAGGTATATATGTAAAAAGATAACTCAATAACAGTGTGATAGAGATATGGCTCAGGTTTAGAGGGGTACATGTAAGCATGTACAGGTATGCCTTCTAGGGTTAGGGATTCTTAGAAGAATACTCCTAAAGTGGATTCTAAAAGACAAACAGAAACTACTCCAGAGAGGAGAAAGATCATTCAAGTAAATGAATCAATACAGCAAAAACAGAAGTAGTAAAGTGTGAGAGACATGCTACCTTTCCAGAGCCACAAGTAGTTGCTAGATGTGAGGCTACTGAGGAGCCTAAGAAAGTCACTGACCATATTAAATATCTTGAAGTATAATCTCCTGCCAAATTATTTTCAAATTGTGCCTTGTGGTAACCTCTCCAGAAACGTGTTTTTATTTATTAATATTTACTTACATTGACACGCAATATTTTACTTTTTAAAGCCTTTTGAAGTTAAAACCAAAAATTCAAACCTATGCTGTACACAATAAGGAGGCAGATTTTTTTTTAAACCAGAGGATTATCATGGCCGTATTTAGGTTTTAAGTAGGTCTCTCCAGTAGTCTGGTAATTCTGTTAGAATTGGGGGAACTGTGCCTTGAATTCTGTTAGAATTGGGAGAACTGGGTGAACTGTTAGCAGGTCAGGTCTAGAATATTAAGTGACTTACCTAAAAGTGGCTGAAATTACAACAACAAAAAGTTGAGATTAATTGCATGATTACATCTCTACAATATCTCCTTCGCTTTGTTTATCAAGGATATGCCCCAGTGAAATCGTAATTGAAGTAAGATCATTGATATACATTTTAATACAGCATATTTCTCTTTTACAATTCTGAAATTATCTAACTCCCATAGCCGGTAGCCATACTAAGAGCTTGTCTTTGATTCCTACATTTGCTTTTACGTTGTGGTCTGGGTACTGTTCTGCCCCATTCTGAAAGGCTGATTTGTGGTTGCCTGGGGCAATGGGAGAACTGGACACCTGCCTCTAGCACTTAGTAGGCTAACTCCGATTCTTCACCTGGCTCAGGTTTCCAAACAGCAACTGAGAATAAGTCACAAGGCACACGTGTATTTTAAGCTTCTCCTTGTGTCAGGTTGTTCAAGTTCCATTGACCAAAGTCAAGTTACATAATCAAGCCTAGATTGAAAAGGTAGAGGAAAAGACTTCACAGATTTACAGGAAGAATGACAGAGTTACACTGCAAAGGGGACGCATCTAATTAGAAATCACAGGAAATTGTGGCCAATTTTTTTTTTGCATTCTGCCAGAGTATGTTTTCACCAAATATTTTATTTGAAACATTTTACAGTTCTTTGCAAACTCTCATACAATTGTCTCTTAGGTGTTTCTTGGGAGTACCTTAATATCCTTTGGTATCCTATGGCAATAATAACAGTATGGAGGCACAGATATTCATAGACTACACAAACTCGAACTGTATTTTCTTATGTTACTATGCTATTTCTTCTCCACGGTCTTATAAAATCTGTACTATCACTTTAGACTAGGAAAATGGAATTTAAAAGAGTTAAATTGTTGCTCAGCTTCAGATCAATAAAAAAATCAATCAATCAATACAAAAATTCAGGGCTACCAATTATAATACAATTTTGTAAAGATTTTTTATTTATTTATTTGACACAGAGGGAGAGATCACAAGTAGGCAGAGAGGCAGGCAGAGAGGAGGAAGCAGGCTCCCTGCCAAGCAGAGAGCCCAATGTGGTGCTCCATCCCAAGACCTGAGCTGAAGTCAGAGGCTTAACCCACTGAGCCACCGAGGTGCCCCTATAATTTTCTTTTTATTGTGCTATGTATGATGTTAATAAAATGTTCTGTGAATTAGAGATAAAATCAGATGCCAAGGTTGAATGCTTCCACTAATAAAAAGCTTCTGCACACCACTTTGAATAAAAAGTGGGTTTCTGAAGGTGCCTGCGTGGCTCAGTCAGTTGAGCTGCCCACTCTTGATTTTGGATCAGGTCATGATCTCAGGGTTGTGAGATAGAGCCCCACATTGGGCTCCATGCTCAGTGGGGAGTCTGCTTAAGATTCTCTCTCCCTCTTCCTCTGTCCCCTCTAAAATAAATAAATAATTTTTGTTTTAAATTAAGAAGGTGGGTTTCTGTTTTCTTTACATAGATTTAAATATATTTAAAAATTTTGTAGGACAGTACGTCATACTGTAAATGTTATTCTGAACGTTCCATGGCTAAAGTTGATTAAATAGTATGTTTCTCAACATACCAGTGGAAAATATGCTACCAAAACAGTTTCTATTCTTAAAGGAAAGTATATTAAATTATTTTGTGATTTTTGGCAACCTACAGATTTACTGTTTGTCTCTTTTACTTTAAAAAAATGTTTTTGTTTAGATGTCAAGTGATTGCTGATTAATAATAAAAATAATGGTTTTGATGATAACAATAGTAGTTAGTTTTCTATGTGCAAAGCCTTTATCGTGTATTTTCTCATTTAATAATTACAAATTATCAATATGTATGCAGTTTGTCATTTCAAAGAAATATTCAGAGGGCTTACATAAGGTTCTAAAGATCTCACCCTTGGACACAGAAGAGCGAGGATTTGAAACTGTGTGTGCCTGACTCTACTGTCTATATTCAATATATTAAAACTACTACTACCTCCACTACTACCACCAAGCATTACATAATGGTTACCCTAGTTAGATACCATCTTAGAAGATTTATGTACCTTATCTACATTTATGTATATTAACTCATTTAATCCTGAACATAATCTTAGATGCATCCCCACTTTACAGAAAGGAAATAAAGACTCAGAGAGTTTAGTTAACTTGTGTAAAATTACAACTATTAAATTATACAACCCATATTCTATCCCAAACAAGCTGACTTAAGAAGATAGGCACTTATCCACTATCTTCAATTCTCTCTACTGCAGTGATGATTGCTTCTGTCGTTTGTTTAACAATTGCTTATGCTGTGGCTGATTTCAAGGAGCGTGTTCTCATTTCCCATAATTGGGCCTATTTAAACTTCATCTGATGCATTTACCCCCAGATGCCTTATTTTTTTTTGTCTAGTGGTCATGATGACTTTATTTGTAAATATTGTAAAAACCTCATGGAAAGAATTTTAAGAAGCTGTGCAGCTTCTTGTATACTTCCGTTAATAGAAAAGTACTCTCTGTAATACTATGACTTATTTTGCTGAATTTTAAAGGTCATATTCCATGTTTGGCAAAAGGTAGGTCTTCAGTGAATATTCAAGATTCCTATTTTAAAACGTATCTCCCAGGCAGAAAGTATAAAACACACTGTTGAGAGCAGACTGGCTGTTGTTTAAATATCCCAAACTTTGATATGGAGAAAAATGTAAATTATTTTGATAGCCTAAGAACAAAAGCTCTCAAACTTGGCCTAAGTAAGATTTCAAATGATTCATGCTTTTAAAGATTTGTGACTTTGATGAGAACTTTCTTTATATAAATTATAATTTGGGAAAATAAAATTTGTTATTTAAAATCAACCCATGGAGCGCTGGGTGATGTATGGAATTGTCGAATCACAAAATTATACACCTGAAACTAATATAACACTGTATGTTAACTACACTGGAATTAAGATAAGATAAAATAAACCGGAATTAAGATAAGATAAAATAAACCCATTCTTACTTTTTGTAACACCTGATCTCTTATTTATTGATTACAAAGAATTTAATCATGGAAAGAAGGGTAGTGATGGATTTAAAGTTGAGCTAAAACAAAAAATACTTTTTACAGTGATATCAGTTATATAAACAAATATTGAAAAAAATACTTGGAAATTTGCTAAAATGTAAAATGAGAATTTTTTTTCCCCTAGATGGTAGGAATAGAGTTGATAATTTATTGTTTTCTTCTTTATACTTTCCTGGTTTATTCACTTCTCCTACAATAGATACGCACTATATTTGTAATCAGAAAAAATTAATGTCTTTTATTTTAGAAGAAATGGACATTGTATAAACTAAACTGCACAATTGCAAGCTAAGAGTCTGCATGTTATTACTAGAATCAGATCCTTTAATATTTTAAATAAAGTGATAATTTTATCTTGATTTCACACTGGAACATAGCCATATAACTCCTTTCTATATTTATTTTAAAATAAATATACCACATTATGAGGTATTTTAAGCATAAAATAGTACAGGAGCAATAGACAGTCATGTGCCCACTTTCAAGGTTTAATACATGTTAATATTTTGCCATATTTGTTTTATTTTCGATAAAACCTTATGGTTAGAAATGATACCTCCTGTGCCCCATTTTATTTGTCTAGTTCGTTGGTTCTCCAGGGATTACAAAATGCATATTTAACTTTCACAATCTCTTTAGGCTCAGTTGTTTCACTTCAGTTGGTATGTAGATAAATAATACCAAATAAATTTCCTTGCCTCTCCACTTGTTGTAATTGTCTTATATGTTTTATCCACATATGTGGAAAATCCCTATCAGATAATGATATACATTTTGCTTTCAACTATCAAATGTATTTTTAGAAACTCAAAGGAAAATAGTTTATTAAATTTATCTACTTATTATTGGTTTTTTTGTTGTTGATCTTTTGTTCTTCATTCCCAATTTCCCTGGTGTTCTGGTATCGTTTCTCTAGTGTCTAAGATTTTTCCCTTATCAATTGTTTTTGAACAAGTCTGATAGGTATGAATTATCTTAATTGTTCTTCATCTAAAAATAATAGTGTTACTTCACCTTCATTTCTAAGCTGTATTTCACTGGATATAGAATTATGTCATGGTGGTCCCTGGCTTTCAATACTTAAAACTATTAAAACAATACTTAAAACTATTGTACACTCTTCCTTTCAGTCTCCTTGTTATTTTGAACCACCGTTCCTTTATTGGTAATATGTCACATTTCTGGACACCTTCAAGACCTTTATTTTGTGTTTTCAATATTTTGCTTATCATGTGTCTAGCCATGAGTTTCTTTGAGGTTATCCTGTTTAGGGTTCTCCCAGCCTGTTGAATGGATGGGTTTGCACTTTTGCCACACTTGGGAAGTTTACAGCTATTATTTCTTTTAAAAGTTTTTTTTAACACTATACTCTTTTTTCCCCCCCCTCTTTCTGGAAACCCAGGTGATAAAAATTCCTTAACTATTTCCTTAAATTCTGTTCACTTTTTAAGATTATTATCTCTTTATTATTCAGGTTAGATCATTTTTCTTGATCTATCTCCAAATTCATGGACTATCATCTTCGTTCTGCTATCAAGTCCTTCCAGTGAACTTTTTATTTTGGCCATTATAATTTTTAGCTGGTAACTTTCCATTTTGTTCTTCTTTACATCTTTTATAATTTTGCAGCTACATTTTATTTTAAAATTGTTTCAAGAGTGTTCATGTTTGCTCTTAAGGTATCTGCTTCAAAGTCTCTATTAGGTAATTCTAACATCTGTACCATATTGTCATTTGCATCTGTTGATAATCTTTTGCTGAACAAGTTGAAATTTTCATGATTCTTTGTATGCCAAGTAACTTTGAATTGTGTTCTAGACCTTCTGAATAATACATTGTAACACTCTGGGTCCTGTTTAAATTCAGTGGATAGTACTGATATTTTTGCAGGCACTTGACATGGTTAGATTCAGGCCGCAATATCCAGCTCAACTCTGTGGTCTATGTTTCAATCATCACTTATATTTTAAAAATCTTCTCCATATATACCACCTAGAATTCAACCTGAGAACTGTGTGGAGGTATATACATTAGCTCATTTTTCTAATTTCTATGACAATTGGGATCCAATTCACACATCTGTGGTCAGGGATACTTTGAGTTTTCTGGCTTTGGATAGCTGGATGCATTTTATGTTGCAATCAGAACAAGAAAATGAAAAAAGGGGCACATGGTTGGTTTTGTGTAATAAGAAGTTTAAGAAGTTAAATTCAGATCATGAAGACATGAGAACATGAGCATGTTGAAGAGACATCAAAGTGAAAATATTCATTAAGTGTTTGCAGTTGAAAGGTTGTATTTAGGAGAAATCAAAGTGTTACACGTATTCTCAAGGAAGCTGTATTCCTAGAAGTATAGAGTAGTCTTTTACACCCAAACCTCCATGTTAAAATCTGTGATTTGGAGCAAATATTTTCATATGTTCTTCAAGTGACCAATTTAAAAGCAGCAGTCCTGTATTTCCAAAGTCCCATTTAGGTCTTAATGAGAGGGCTTATATGCTTGCCAATAATAATTAATACATGTTTCTTTGACTCACCACCCTTTGGGAAAAGAAATATCCTGTCCTTTTACAACTGTGCTACTGCTCTGCTTTTGAACCAAATGGTGCATATCTCTGGAAGGACTGGAGGAGTTACTGATTATGAATCTCAAGGGCCCTTGTTCACATTTGGCTCCTTTGAAGTGCAGGACAGACACACACACAGCAGGCACAGTTATTGGATGGAGACCCTGATGAGTGGTTAAGTCTCTGCTTGCTGTGTCTAAACCATTTGGCAGGCACAACAGCCCTTTTTTCCTTCATAAGCCTAAATTTGTCCCATTTGGAAAACAAATAATAGACCTCTATCAATGCAGAAAATCATCCAATCATGCTCATAGGCAATTAAAAAAATCATAGAAAAATATGAATCAATCTAGTATCTGAAATTTCAATTAGAATCATTGGGTGTTTATCTCATTTATTTTTCAGAATATGTCTAAAAGATTAGCTATTAAGGAAGGATGATTACCGTAGCTGACAATACCTGTTAAGCAATGAATACTTTCAAAACTAGTTTATCTTATTTGGTCCTACACATTTCTGTATGAAAGTTAAGAAAGCCATCTTCCAGAGTGAGTCAAAAATTATTTTTTTGAAATATAGATCTGGCCATAGTTTTCCCTTGCCCTTAAGAATTCAATAGCATCTCCATAAAATATGCTGGATAAAATCTGTTTATTTTTATCATATGTAATCTTCCCATTCGAAGATCAGCAATATCACCTATGAGTTTGCTAGAAATTCAGAATATCAGGCTCTTCTCCAGACTTTTGTAATCATGATCTTCTGAGGAACCAGAACCTTAGGTTACTCACACACATACTAACATTTGAGTAGTAGTACTTTATAGGATTCTTCATCATATTCCCCCAATTGGCTACTTCTTGCCTGTAATCCACTGTCCTTTCTTCCTATTCCCCAGCCAAGACTGAATATCCTAAAGTCCAGCCATACTAATCCGATCTGTCTCTGAGCTGCCCTTTCCCTTTTCTGTGCCTAGGCCAATACATGACTAATAATAGCACATATTTCATTGGATTGCTATGATATATAAATTAGATAACAAATATAGGCCATAGTCCATATCACACAATAACTGAATAAATGCTACTTCTCACCATGACCATGAATTTACATGTTTATTTCCCTACCACACTATGAAGAGTGTGAGTTGTTAAGGGGCCAGTGCTACTTGTTAGCCATCCTGTTAATGATCTCACCCCGTTTCTAGTACATGGTAAGCATTTTAAAAGTGAGAAAAATGAGAAACCAGTGACTTGCCCAAAAATATACTGTAAAGCTATGAATAGCCTAAGGGCTAAAACTCGTGTCAATGTATTTCTAGTGTGGACTTCTTTCTGCCTAGTCTCCCCCTACACCCTCTTATACACAGTGTCCACATTCACAAGCATACATACACATGCAGGCATTTACACCAATACATCCAGATACACTCCAGAAGTTTTAATGTGGATGCCTTAGAACTATCTCAGGGCAAATCAGCATGAAACCTATTTGGATGAATTGACAAAATGGCTACAGATGGAAATAAACCCATGCCCATAAGAAACAATAAAAACAGGAGATTAAAAAAAAATCCAGAAAAATCTCCAGGAATAGCTGAGAATCACATTATCAGGGTCATCATATACCACACCAAAGTCAATGTATAAGGGTAAGCTTCAAATTAGGATTTCAGAGACAAGACAATAAATTTAGGTAAAATTGAGGCCAGGATCAAAGCACAACAGGAATAAGAAAGATGAGATCCTAGGATCATGCCATTATTTGATGCTCACTATGTGGTATGACCGGGTGGGGTGCTAAACAAGTTGTGACTGCCTTCACTGGCAAGTGATTATCTAGCTTTATTTTTGTCTCTTGTGCAAACATTAATGTGGACATGGAACTTGCATGGCTACTTCCATTTCAGACAACAGAAGGGATAATTAAAGATGCACATGAGGGTAAATGATTTGCTCATAGCTCTTGCAAAATACTAGATATAGATGGACATGGAAATTATTAGTTAAAATAGTATTTCCTGACAAATCTCACTGACCCACCAGGCCTGGCTGAGATGTTAAAAAGAATCCATTCTCTCCATTACCATTACTGCTTCCGTCTGGCATTGTCAATATACTGCATGTTACCGGACTCTTCTGCAAAGCATTTAAGCAGAAATTAGGTTTTTCCAGATTGAATATTAGCTGCTCTTTTTCAATAAGATATCTTAGTAACACACTCAAAACTGAGAGTAGTACTAGCTTGCCTTTATTAAGTACTTACTAAAAGCTTGCCTTTATTAAGTACTTACTAAAAGTACTTTATTAAGTACTTTAATAAAAGAATGACTAAAAATTACTTTTAGTCTTAATGTGTAACTTTCTTGTTTGTTTTTTAAAACCTGACCTCATACTGATAATTACGATTCAAATTCAGGAGCACATACTTTCAGCTAATCTCACCAATCTTTGTTTAATTCCATCTAACACACGTAATAGTCTCAGCACAACTAACACAACCACCCATAATATAACTACTGAAAAGAGTTTAAGAATTTTTATTCTATTCCTCTCATTCTCAGGACATACAGTTGAATTACCATATGCTAAACTAATTTGAAGTAACTTGTCTCTGTGTGGTCATGCCTCTAAATTGAACAACAGGCTTATTTATTTCTCTGTGCTTTCATTTTATGGATTGTTGGGATACATAATTTGGTTATAAAATTATTCGAAATATGTATATGAGTCAAATCTATAGATCAATTAAACTTGGAGAAGTTTAGCTTTTTTTCAAGACCTACTATCCATGTTTCCTCTATTATGTAACATTTTCTCCCCAGTAGAAAGCTATTTCTGCTTTTGGCTATGTATTTTCATTGTTTAAAAAAAATAGTAGTATCTGTTCCACACAGAGACAAGTATTTGTATTCTTCTCTTTCTTAGATAAACAGTAGCTTATTATACACATCTTTGTATATCTTATTTTATTAATCTTTTACACCTGATTTCCTGAAATGGGCAAAATAGGTCTTTAATTCCTATTAATAGGTTGATGTGGGAATTAGATGAAATAACAGAAAGAACCTAGCTTAACGGCCACATAATAGTCATTCAGTGACTGCTAGTAAAAGTTGAATATGGAAGGACACTTTATGTCTATTTTTGATATAGCTTATGAAAAATCAGAAGACATAAGCAGTAGCTTTGTCTTCATATTTGGTGTGTGGTCTTGACAAGCCTGACAAGGGCTACAGGGTATAACATTGAAAATTCTCACCAACCCATCAATCCAAGTGCAGCTTCTACAAACTATGGAAGGAAGTAGATCGAAAGGAGAGCAAAGAATCTTCTACATCTAGTTACTGCAGTACTTCCTCTGGCCAAATCATAACCTTTAATCTGGTAAGACATGCATCATGAAGAATCATCAGACTAGAGCTGATTTCTTGGCAATAAGAGGAATCGTTGCTTATTTTCAGATAAGTCTGCTTCTATCCTATACACATCACATTCTCAACTTGCCTAGGCATTTCATATTAAATGTTCATGGCACCCATATTTCTAATAGAGAAGAAGGAAGGAAGGTCAGAAGGATGGCAAGAAGGGAGAAATTGGGGGACGTGGGGGAGGGTGGGAACAGAGGAAGATAGATGGCAAAGAGGCAAGGAGAAAATTATTGTTACTTACTGTGGTCCACTCATTCATTTATAAATTGGACAAATAATGCTTACTGTGGACTTACTCTGAGTCAGGAACTAAATCAGATATGAGAGACATGTCGGTGAATGTGACAGACATGGTCCCTACCCACAAACTGCTCATATTCCAGTAGTGACCACACACATGAACAAAGTCAACTGGCCATGTCATTGTAACTTCCAGAAGCTTCTTGTGATTTTTTATAATAATAAAAATAAAAGTAATATTACTGTGGCTTTGAGGTCTTACTTTACCTGGTCCCTGCTTCATCCACAGCCATTGTACTTACTGCTCTGTCATTCCACTCCAGATATACTGGTCTCAAAGAGGCAAACACACTCAGTTTCATTTCCACTTCAGTGTCTTTGAACTTGCCTATTGCTTCTTCCTTGCATGCTCTTTCTCTTTCTCTCTCTCTTTTTAGGATTTTATTTAGTCATCTGAGAAAGAGACAGAGAGAGCATGAGCAGGGAGAGAGGGAGAAGCAGGCTCCCTGAGCCAGAAACCCAATGCGGGACTGGATCCCAGGACCCTAGGACCATGAAGGCAGATGCTTAATCGACTGAGTCACCCAGGCCCCCGGCATCTTTCTCTAGATCTCTACATGCAACACTTACAAACTTCCATGCTAAGCAAAATAATGCACCCCATCTTAAAAGATGCCCATGTCTTGATCCCTAGACCCTGTGAATATGTTATGATACATGGCAAAAGGGGCTCTGAAAATCCAAGTTCTATTAAAGGACTTGAGATGGAGAGTTTATCAGAGAAAGATACAATGATGGAAGAAGGTAAGAGAAGTGTGATAAGACTTGATACATTGGCTTTGAGGATGGAAGAAAGGTACCAAAAAATGTGGACAGCCTCTAGAATCTGGAAAAACAGGAAACAAATTCCCTGGTGGAGTCTTCAGAGGAATGCAACTCACCTAACACTACTTTTATCCCGGTGAGATTCATGTCAGACTTACGACATACAGAACTGTAAGATAATAACTCGGCATTACTTTAGGCCACTAAATTTGTGGTAACTTGTTACAGCAATAATAGAAAATTGATAAAACTTTATTTAGGTCTCTGAAAAATGTCACCCCCTTAAACAGGCCTTTTGTAATCTATCCATCTACAACAATCCTTATTCTATTTACTCTCTAACCATTGCCCTATTTGTTTTTCTTCTTAATGAGCTAGCATTACTTAAGATTATATTATTGGTTTATTGTTTTTCTCTCTCCAACAACAGAAGATAAGCTCAATGAAGGTAGTGAATTTGTTTATTATTCTAGACATCACCCACCACCTAGACCAATGTAGGCACATGCTAAGTGGCACTCAAAAATAATTTATTGCAAAAAATAAAAAGGAAAGAAAGAAAGAAAGAAAGAAAGAAAGAAAGAAAGAATTTATTACATGAATGAATGAATTTCGAATATGTAAGGATGAGTGTAAAGTACTCTACTGGTGTATAATAAAATAAACCACCCAGTCTGAGGGTTCCAGAAAAGTGTGGGGGTCAATAAATTTTAAACTGCATTAGGTATTTTAATTATATATTTATATACCATCACCCACAATGGATTTTGCTAATAGCAGAAACTTGATTTTAAATGTCCCTGTATCCCCTGCTTACCATAGGCTAGAAGGAAATGTTTGTTAAATGAATGTGCACTTACATGACAATTTTTGAGGCAGTCACAGAGGACATGGATAAATTTTTGGTTTTCAGCTAAAATCACTACCTTAATAATGGATGAAATAGTTATGGGATTTTCTGCTATTGATGATGATGAGAGAAGGTGATTGAGATAGGACTTTTTTCCAGAATGGACAAACACATCATACATCAATATTAGTATGGTAAAAGAGAGAGAATACACTTAATTATAGACAAGTACTCATTTTTTTCTTGAAAATAACACCACATTTATTTGTTTTAATACTTCTTCAAAGAAGAAATCCAAGTTGTTTATAAAAGACCAAGAAGTAGAACTAGGTCTGCTAAGGCTGAACACAAAAACTGACTCTCTAATAACCACCTAGTTAATGCTTTTCTAGAACGGTTGTCAATGAGTTGATTTTTTCTTAGAAAGCTGTAAAGTGTGTAAACCTGGCGATTCACAGACCTGTACCCCTGGGGATAAAAATATATTATATGTTTATAAAAAATTAAAAATTAAAAAAAAAAGAAAGGTGTTTGGGATCACTGTGACCTGATTTTAGACCCTGCTGGGCCATGTGTGTGTGGAGTGGTTATTTTTGCAGTTTTCTTCCATTGCACGTTATTGATGGGCTAAAAGCTAGGCTCTGCGTATGAGCAACTGTTCCAGTTCTCTCCCCGCCTCCTCATTGCTCCTCTTCTTGTTCTTTTCCCATTTTCTATTTACTATAATTTCTATGCTCCATATTAGGCATGTGCTTGTTAATGATGCCAGAAGAGAACTCACGATCTATTTTTACCATGCATGGCAGTCATTAGCAAAATTAACTGATTTGTATTGACTTGATACTGTTTTGTTAATCACGTGTTTTGTGACTTATGTTCTCTGATGGCACCATGTGGCTGTTCTTGGGGCTGGGCTATTTTTATTCACACACAAAACAAAAAATCATATTTAAAAGCATCAACAAATTCCCTCAAATGTGTATCATATGTTATCATTTTGAAGCCATTTTGGGCATTTTTACAACCATGATGCCGTTACTTGGATATTTTTCATACCAAGTTTTTTGTAATTATTTATTTTATTAGTTTCAGAATATCTATAACAATAAGCTTTTATCTCTATAATGTCAAGGTTATAGAAAAGTTGAGAGAGTCTGTTTTATTTTAGTAGACAGGCTCTGAAGTAAACTCACAGGAGAACATCTTGAGTGTCAAGCTGATTCTTGGGACTTGAACAACTACTCATTTCATAGAAATAAAACCTGAATTAAAGATCTTAAGAGAAAGAAAATATAATTTGCCATATGGTGTGATCTGACACTATTCTTTACCAATAGGTAAAGTAATCCCATTGAAACATAATTAGAGCATGTTACTCTGCTTCTGAAGGCTGACCGTTTTACTCAGAATAACAGTCTAAATGACCGAATAATCTGAGCCCACTCTGCTCCCCCCATCTATCTTGTACTTACACATATGACCTTTGTTCATACCATTCACTTAGGTTCCCTCACCTTAGCCACACTGGCCTCAGAGAGATGTGAACACACTAAGCTAGATGTCTTGTGAGGGATGTATATTTTCTGTTCTTGCTGCACAGAATATTTCTCACTAAGATATTTTCTCATTCTCTGATTTATTTCATGTCTCTGGTCAAAGGTCACCTTATCTGAGGAAATTTCTTTTTTTTTTTAATATTTTATTTATTGATCTGAGAGAAAGAAAAGGAGAGAGAGAGAAAGCACAAGCAGATGAAGTGGCAGAGGCAGAGGGACAAGCAGGCTGGATCCCAGGACTCTGAGATCTTGACCTGAACCTAGGCATCCCCTGAGAGAATTTCTTTACATGAAATAAGTATCTTCACATGATTTATCTCACAATAATGTAATTTTTCTTTTAAATCACCTTTTCTGGGTATCTTTGACATAAAAAAGCATGATTTTAATTATATGATTTCATAAAATTTGACTAATGTATATACCCTTATAATCATCACTATAATCAAAATACAGATCATTTCATCACTTATCAAGAAGTTCCCTTCTGACCAGGGACATTCAAACTCCCTTCTTGGGACCAGTCCACTAATCTTTCTGATAATATAGGTTTGTTTTGCCTATTCTAGAAATGCATATTAATGAATTCAGACAGTAACTGCTCTTTTATATTTGGCTTTTTTTTCCTCAACATGTTTTTAAGGTTCATCCATGTTATTTGTGTACCAGAATGTTCTTTTTACTGCTAAACAGAATCTCACATATGGATATATATCACAATTTACTTATTCATTCATCTGTTGATGGGCATTTGCATTAGTTCCATATTTTCACTATTATCAATAATACTATTACAAACATTTGTGTACAGATCTTTCCATGGGCACATATTAATTATCCTTTTCATGGGTAAAAAGTGTAATTGATCATATGATAATTGTACATTGAACTATTATTTAATTAAACTATTTATTTTGAGGTATGGATTCACCTAAAGTTGTAAGAAATAATGCAAGTACCTGCTAGCCAGGTTCTCCTATAGTACAATATTATAATCAGGAAATTGGCAATGATATAATCCATAAATGTTACTCAGATTTCAACAGCTTTGTATGTACTTGTGTGTGTGTGTGTGCACATACATATGTGCATGTAGTTTTATACAGTTTTATCACATTTTGGGGTTTGTATTCCTACCACCATATTCAAAACACAAAGTAGCTCTAGAATGACAAGGATCTTTCCTGCTACCCTTTTAAAATAACAATTGCCTTCCTTCCCCAATCTCAACTCCTATCTGATCCCTGGTAACCACTAAACTGTTCTCCATCTAATAATTTTGTCATTTAAGAATATTATATAAATAAAATCATAAAGTAACCTATTAATATTGTTTTTTCTCTTGCTATAATTCCCTTAAGATTCACTCAAGTTGTTGCTTTTGTCAATAATCTGTTCCTTTTTATTGCTAATTAATATTCCATGGTATGGATGCACCACTATTTAACCATTTACCTACAGAAGAACATCTAAGTTGATTCCAGTTTATGCTTACTATCTGTAAGACTGTTAAGAATGTTTTCGTGTGAATATTGTTTTCATTTCCCTGGGATAAATGCTCAGGAGCGCAATTGCTGAGTCATAGATGATAGTTGAGTGCTTTATAAGAAACATCAAATTGGGGCACCTGGGTGGCTCAGTTGGTTAAGTGTCTGCTGTAGGCTCAGGTCATGATCTCAGGGTCCTGGGATCAAGCCCTGCATCAGGATCCCTGCTCAGCAGGGAATCTGCTTCTTCCTCTCCCTTTGTTCATGCTCTCTTTCTCTCTCTCTCTCAAAATAAATACATAAAATCTTAGGGGAAAAAAAAAAAGAAACATCAAATTGTTTTGCAGAGTGGCCTTACCATTTTGTACTCCCACAAGCAGTGTATTAGTGATCCAATTTTTCCTTATCATCCCCAGCATTTTTAAAAACTTTAGCCATTTGGATAGACATGAAGAGCTATTCCATCATGGCTTTAATTTGCATTTGGCTAATGATAGTGTTGAACATCTCTTATGTGCTTATTTGTCATCTGTACAGCCTCTTCAGTAAAATGTCTGTGTATGATTTTTGTTCATTTTCTATTTGGACTTCTTTCTTATTGTTGAGGTTTTTTTATTTCTTTATATACATTAGGTCCCAATCCTTTTTTGGATATATAGCTTACAAATATTTTCTCTCAGTGTGTAGCTTATTCTTTTCAATCCTGTAACAACATTTTTGGTAGAGCAAATGTTTTAAACTTTGATGAGACCCAATTTATCAATTTCTCCTTTTATAGGTAATGCTTTTTTTTTTTAAGATTTTATTTATTGATTTGACAGAGAGAGATCACAAGTAGGCAGAGAGAGGAGGAAGCAGGCTCCTGCTGAGCAGAGAGCCCAATGCCGGGGCTCGATCCCAGGACCCTGGGATAATGACCCCAGCCGAAGGCAGAGGCTTTAACCCACTGAGCACCCAGGCACCCCAGATAATGCTTTTAATATCAAGTTTAAGAGCTTTTTGCCTAGATCCAGAACCTGAAGTTTTTATTTTATTTTTTTTTAAGTTTTACAGTTTCATGTTTTCATTTAAGTCTGTGATTCATTCTGAGTTATTTTTTGTATAGGTTGTAATGTTAGGTCATGGATTGAATCTTTTTTTGTTTCCTTTTTTTCTTTTCTTTTCCTCCAACTTTGTTCTTTTCCTTCAATATTGTGTTGGCTTTTCTGAGTCTTTCCCCTTTCCATATAAACTTTAGAATCAGTTCATTGGTATCCACAAAATAACTTGCTGGGATTTTTATTGGGATTGCGTGACTCATAGGCCAAGTTGGAAAGAACTGACATCCTGACAATATTGAGTCTTCCTATCTATAAACATGGAATATTTCTCCACTGATAAAGTTCCTTCATTTCATTCATCAGAGTTTCACAGTTTTGGTCTTATTTATATTTTGTTAGATTTATACCAAGTATTTCATTTATTTGTATGCTAATATAAATTATGCTTTGTTTCCAATTTCAAATTCTACTTTTCCATTGTTGGTATATAAGAAAGCAATTGATCTTTGCATATCTTGTATCCTGCAAACTTGTTATAATTGTTTATTATTTCAGGAGATGTTTTTATTAATTTTTTTCTGGATTTTCCACATAGATGATTGTGTCATCTGTGAACAAAAACAGTTTTATATCTTTCTTTCCAATTTGTACTTTTGTTTTGTCTTAATGTATTAGCAGTTATTTCTAGTATGATGTTGAAAAAGAGTGATGACAAGGGAATTCATTGCCTTGTACCTAATCTTAGTATGAAACCTTCAAGTTTCTCACCACTGTATGATGTTAACTGTAGGATTTTTGAAGATAGTCTTTATCAGATTGAGAATATTCTCAATTCCTAGTTTACTTAGTTTTTATCATGAATGGATGTTAGCACTACCATCTTCTTATTTTATTTTTTCCTAATTTGCCTTCCTACCATTCTTGATCCTCTGTAATCTATTTTTAAAGCAAGTGCAGAGTGATACTGGTAAAATTTACACCAGAACTCATTCATCAATGTCCCTAATAAGTTCTCATCTCACTCAGAGAAAATCCAAACACCTTATAATAACCTACCAAATTCTGCATGATCTGCCCTCTCTCCTTCTCTTGCAAGACTTTGATCTCATATCTTTTTACTCTTTCAGTACATTCTAATCCAGCATCACTGAAGGGCTTGCAATTCTTCAAAAACTCCAGCCATTCTATTTACTCAGGGCCTTTGCTCTCAGGTTTCCCTATTCCTAGACTGGCCTTCCACCCAACACTCACTTGGCTTACTCTCTTACTTGCTTCAGATTTTTACTTTGGATTTTTACGGAAGCATTTCTGGCCATCTTTCTTACTCCCAGTCTTTGCAACTTTGTCTCTTATTTACTTTTACCCTTTGTCACCTTCATTATCTATGTATTACATGTGTCTCCATTATCTATTGCTAAAATAATAATGCATAATAACAAATCACTACTAAGACTCAACGGCAAACAATAATAAATGATGAATGTTTGTTTTTACTCATGACTCTATGGTTAGCCTAGGTGGTTGTGCTGATTAATACTGGATTCAGTTTTCTTGGCTAAGCTCACTTATCATCTGACTTCTAACTTTGGTCTGGATGGGAACATCTTCTCCAGGATGCTCCACCTTACTCTCATGGGAGAGGGAGTATTCAGAGAGAGTAGAAACATATAAGGCATCTTTGGCCAAGGTTTGGAACCACTACACTGTCACCTCCATCACATTCTGTTTTCTAAAACAAATTTAAAAACTAGCCTATATTCAAGGTTTGTGCAAAGCCACACTCTAAAGAGCATACATATAGAAATATAATTAACTGAAGCCAAAAAACTCTGATCAGTCTGCCCCATTTCACACTTATTAATATACTTCAGAAATACATATACATATACATGTATACATATATATATATACACACACATATACATATACAACAGAAATTCCATAATTATTTATTGACTAAGATGGGAAATGAAATGAAAGGGAAATCTTCTAATGGTATTAGTTTGTCTTTTAAATGAATTTTTCCAAGGATTCTCTTCCAATTTAAATAACTTTTGGGGAATAGTCTTTCTTTCTTTTTTTTTTTTAAAGATTTTATTTATTTATTTGACAGAGAGAGAGAGAGATCATAAGTAGGCAGAGAGTCAGGCAGAGAGAGAGAGAGAGAGAAGCAGGCTCCCCGCTGAGCAAAGAGCCCGATGCAGGTCTTGATCCCAGGACACTAAGATCATGACCTGAGCCGAAGGCAGCGGCTTATTCCACTAAGCCACCCAGGTGCCCGGGGAATAGTCTTTCTAATACAGAATGGAGTTCATGGCTTTTTAAATTATTATGGAAGTCCTCAGGTGCATTTGGCATATAAAGTTTAGAAAACAGCATCTGCATAAAGGTAGGAAAGAAAAATATAAGCATTAAGATATGCTATGTCCACCTAATTGGGGAGATTACTCATAATTGTAGAAATTAAAGTATGATTTGGGTTGAGAATTGTTTCATTACAATTAGCATGACTTACTCATAATTGTTTCTACAAACATGGTTTTGCCAAACTTCCAGACAAAAGAGCTCTTTGGCTTTGTTTAAATTCAGGTTTCTTACAGACAAATGACCTATAGAAGTATCATTGCTTCTACTCTAAAATTACCCCAGAGATAACCTCAATCTTATTTAATTATTACTTGACTCTGATTTTAAGGATGTAGTTTGGAAAAAGTATACTTACAATATCCTGTATCTTTATCTTCTTGACAGGTAGATAATTTTTTATAGAATAGTTTTAAAATCTAAAGTGTTACAGCTATGTGCACTTTACAAACACTCACTGAGCCATGAATTATTGATTTCTATACTTCTATATTTATGTATTTTTATATATCCATACCATACTTTAATAAAATGCTTATTTTAAAAACTATAGTTACATGTATAATCTTACAGAATTAAAATACTAGAGAAATGCTACACTAAATTTTGAAACCAATAGAAACTTATCTGCTGTAAATCCTATTCCTTTTAAAATATATTTATCAATCCAGACTTTTTGTATTATATTGAATAAAGAACATGAGTAAATTTTGAACAAGCCCGAATTTTTTTTTAAAGGGACTTAATTCTTCTTTTCTCTAAATACTTCTTGGCTTTCCACATCTCTTCTTAACCTCTCCTTCAGCCTATTAAAGAAGTTTGTGGTACAATCTATAGATTTCTTTATAAACCCAGTTAGTTTTTCCTACTATAATGAGGAAAAGAGATTAAATCAAAAGTTCATTATTGGGACACATTATATTTTATTCTCTGTACTATCTGCATTTCATTCCCATATAATGCTAATATATTTACATTTTGTAAATACACATTCCACATTATTTGAGGATAAGTTATAGATTTTCTCCATATATTTCAAAATCAATTAGTCAAGGTGTGGGAAAACACTACATGACACATAGGATGAAAACACTATAGATGACTCCACTGGGGGAATAATATTTAAAATATTGTCTATATCTATCTAAGTACCTCTCAGTGAGAGACTGACTGGCCATGTAAAGTTGCTGATGAGAATCACTGCATTTAGAAGTTGGTTTTAACTGACTGCCAATGTTTACTTTAAAGTTGTAAAAAGACAGAGTTTAAGGACTGAATTCAAAAAGGGCTGAATTCATTTGACTGCAGTGTTTCAATGGCATAAACATGCAACCTCTTACTCAGGCCAATCACTAAGTTCTCATTTCACGAGTTAGACATTTCAAGACAAAGCAGAAAGAGATGTGTTAAAGATTAGACTTGCAAATTTCAGAATACATAGTGTCAGTCTAGTGATGTTAAAACATCCATTTAGAATAACTCAGAGAGTAACTGCAGCATATTACAAAGTGGGATCATGAATATGCAATCAGCAAATGGTTCTGGAGCCTGATCACCATCTCTGTCAATTACAGCAGTCACTTTCTGTGATGGTACCTTGGCACTTTGACAGTGATTATACCTTTACATGATGTATTGCAGATATTATGCTTCAGTTGTTTACAAATAGAACCATATCTTACTCTTTCACTGTAAGAATAGAGTGTTTTAAGTAAGGAAAATATTCCTCGTAATAAATCTTCCACTTAAGTCATTCATGCATGATCAGACTGGGAATATCATATGATGCCACTACCACATGACAAAAACAACCCCCAACTCCCTTTTTCTATTATTCTTAAAAGTGAAGTAACATGGAGCTTTTTTCAGATTAACTAAAAAGAAACGGCATAAAGGATTAATTCACAATATACTGCCCATCAATCTAAAAAAGCAGGCTAGTCCAAAGACAAATTTGTTTTTAAATATAAAGCAAAATTATAAGATAGACATAGAGGTGTCAATTAGGACAAAATTATCTGGATCAGATATAGTTTGGCTTGATCTTTTATCCTACAAAAAGTCACTTATTTGCTTATTTGTAGCTTTCAAATTTGCCTACAAAATGCAATCTCAATTGGTTTGCTTAGCTAGTCATTTTTTTCAGTGCTTAGTTGCCTAAACTTCAGGTAGAAGTATGAGGGAGACTAAATAATCAGATAACTCCTCAATTTGTCACTTAATTTTATCAGTATATTTACTTAAATAAAAACCTCATTATTTAATGCTGCTAAAAGATATACCTTTTTTCATTCGTATACCTCTAAATATCAAGGCTTTTGCTATCCATATAAATGTTAGACTTAATTATTTCTAATTTTCTATCTACCTAACGTTTTATAGCTTCAATACTTTATGTTTAACCACTGATTCTGGAAATTCAGAAATTCATAGTTATGGAACACTAACACTAAAATAAACTGTGGAAGTCATATTGTTGAAATCATTTTCCTCTCATCATCTTCCTATGGAAACATTTTTCAAATAAGAATGGAATTTGGTACAGGTCACATAGCTAAGGTCAAAACCAGATCTTCAAATCAGAACTCCAGTTTGACAATCAAGTGTCATTTTCACCACACCACAGTTTTTTTATGTTTAATGTAATGGTATAAAGGATTCCAGAGAGGGGGAGATAAAAGGGGAGAAGTAAACTATAGGACTGTGTCTCCCTGGAAAAAACTAAAGCTTTAGATCTAAACATAGAATTGTAGAATGATCTAGATCTTAAAATGTCCCCTCACAATAATGGGATATTCCTCACTGACAAGATGAACTAAACCCTGGTACAGGACATTAAACAAAACCTTAGAAAAAAGAACAGAGTACAGAATTTCTAAAAATAAGTACTAGCATTTCAGCTCATCTTTTTCTGTAACATTTCTCCACAGTGCACCTCCATTAGGCGACATCAGAGGTTATATCACACAAAATAAGCACTCACAAAATAGTGCTCATTTGGGGGAAATTGTTTCATATCCAATGGAAAAGATGTTAAAATCACTAAGACTGTTTCAGAGAAAAGAGACTATGAGAGCTACTGCTCAAATGTGAGTGATATAAAGAAAGAATGGTAGACAATTCCACTCCATAGGGATGAAAAGGCGCGGGAGGCGGGGCGGGGGGGAGGCAGGGAAGAACACAGTATATAAAAATGTAGACAAAGTATCCAGCTCTGAGAAAAAGACTCATAAATTGAAGTGATTATTCCTAACCACTTTAAAATCTAGAACAGCTTGTTAAGAATAGTTCAATAATATTACATCTCAAATATGAAATTAAAAGGTATATTTAATTGAGACTGTAGACTTGCAAAAACATAAAAGGACACCAAAGAACAATACTCCTAAACTGACAAATAAATTAGAGACAGCAATGAACATCAGAGTTACCAGTGAAATTGATCTTTTCAGAGAGGAAAAGATTGAAACAACTCTATCAAAAGTTGACAAAGAGATTAAGTCAGAGTAAATAAAAACAGTAAAGAAAGCAGGTAGGCTCCAGGAAAAGAGGTGGGGCTGGAGTAGAAAACTGATCAAATGGAATGGAAGATACATAAAGTATTTGTGAAATACTTACAAACCTAAAGTGAGAAAAGAACTAAATCTGTAAACTGAGAGAGCACAGTGTTCAAAAAAAAATGTAAAATTAGACACAATACCAAGATATTTAATTCAACCTACTGTTGAAAGGATAGTAATCAACAAAAGGAATAAGACAGACTAACATCAGAATCACTACAGATATCATCAATGACAGACATCAAAGAAACATTTACCAATGTTGCTCCCAACATTGTGCTTTAAGTCCTGGTTAGCGCCATAAGCCAACCAAAAAAAAAAAAAAAAGAAGAAGAAGAAGTAAGTAAAAGTTATACAAATTGGAAAGGACGAAATACAGCTCTTTCTTTGCAGATGACATGATTGCCTATGTAGAAAACAAATAAATAAATAAACCGCAAATTCCCAGAACTATTAAGTGAGTACAACAAATTTTAAGGACACAAGACCACTATAAAAAAGTTAACTGCTTCCCTGTATACCAGTAATGAACGATTGCAATATCAAATAAAAATTTACAATTGCACAAAAATTAAATATTTAAGTAGAAATTTAACAAAATATATACAGTATCTTGATGTTGAAAACTATAAAACTCTGATGAAAGAAATCAAAGAAAAGCTAAGTAAATGATAAGATTATCCATGTTCATGGAAGGAAAAACTCAGTATTGTTAAAATATCAGTCATTCTCAACTTGATCTGTAGATTAATGCAGTTTCAATCAAAAAGTCAGTAAACTATTTCAACAAACCGGTTCTAAAGTTTTTATCAAAAGGTTCCAGATTTTAAGACTTCCTCTAAGGCCACAGTAATCAAAACAGTGTGGCATTGTTTTGATTGATCTAAGTAAACAACAGACACTTAGATCAATGGAACAGAATAGAAAGCCCAGAAATAGACTCAAGCAAATAAATTCAACTGATCTCTCAAAAAGGAACAAAAGCAATTCAACAGAGAAAGAATACTTTTTCCCCAACGAACAGTGCTAGAATAATTGGGTGATCATATGAGGAAAAAAATCAACCTAAATATAAACCTCACATTCCACAAATTTACCTCAAAATGAATCATAAAGTAAATGTAAAATGAAAAACTGCAAAACATTATAGAATACATATGAGAAAATATAGGCAGCATTTATTTGGTGATGAGGTTTCAAATATAAAAACCAAAAACATGACACATAAAAAAAATAAATAAATAGGACTTTATTAAAATGAAAAACTTCTGTTTTGCATAAGACACTTTTAAGAGAATGTAAAGAAAAGTTACAAACTGGAAGAAAATATTGGGGAGTACATATCTGATCAAGGATTTTTACCTAAAAATATACAAAGAACGCTTAAAACTCAATAATAAGAAACAAACAACCTCATTTAAAAATGGACAAAAGATCTTAACTGACACCTCATCAAAGAAGATATAAAAATGACAAGCATATGAAAAGATTCTTAGCACTATATACCTAGGAAATTGCAAATTAAAACAAGGAGATACCACTATACCCCTATTAAAATAACTAAAATCCAAAAAGCTGACATTGCCTTTTCCTGGCAAGGATGCATAACAAGAGAAACTCTTAATCATTACTGGAGGGAATGACAAATAGTACAACCACTCCGAAAGGCAGTTGAGCAGTTTCTCACAAAACTGAACATTGTCGTATTATCTGATCCAGCAATAATGCTCTTAAGTATTTACCCAACTGATGTGAAAACGTGTATCTATATTAAAACCTAAATGTAAATGTTTATAGCAGCATTATCCACAATCACACACAAAAGAACTGAAAGCAATCAAATATTCTTCAATAGGTGAATAGTAAACACTGTGCTATGTGCAAACAATAGAATATTATTCAACAATTTAAAAAATGAGCTATCAAACATGAAAAGGCATGAATGAATTTTAAATGGATTATGCTAAGTGAAAGAAGTCAGGCTGAAAAAGTTGCATAATGTATGATTACCGTTATAACATTCTAGAAATGGCAGAACTATATAGAAGAAAAAAGATCAGTGAATATTGGAGTTGGGAGGAAGTGAGAGGGTTGGATAAGTAAATCAAAAAGGATTTTAGGGCTAGTGAAATTATTCTGGATGATATCATGCATTTGTATAATATCTGTAGAGATAGAAATGACACTGTACCTTTGTAAAAACTCATAGACTTTTAAAGCATAAAGAGTCAAACTTAATGTGGGCAAATTAAAAAGAAATCATTTAAGAGATTAGGGTCTCCTGAGAGAAAATACCGAATGTAATAAAACAATCTATCTGCATTATAAAGGTATGAACCAAATTCACATAAATGGGTGGTGGAGTAAGGTACTTAAGTAACTTTGGAAATGAACGGACTTTGCAAAAATAAGGACAAAAGAAATTGCCCATAAATCCTGTACTTTTGTTCATTATGTTGTTTCCCAGAGGGTACAGGTTAATGATTCTGATAGCTGTACATATATACTAAAATTGAACAATTAAGTAAATGGGTGGCAAATGGTGGGTGCCAGGTTTCTCATAATTGGAGTTGGAGTTCACAAAGAAAGTGAAGAAAGTAGGCACAAATGATCCATCTTGTAATGCGTTAGAACTGAAAGTATCAGATGGAACTCATATTTAGTTTATAGAGATAAAAAAGTTTGTATATATATGTGTGTACATATGTATATATACATATGTATATATACAGTATCTTGATGTTGATATATACATATATATGTATATATACATATGTACACACATACACACACATATATATAAATACAAACACATATATTTGCTTGCTTTTTTAGCTGAAAGTTCCCAGAAGCAATGACACCCCAATAGCAATGAGCACACCCAGTATTCAGATCTTGGTTTCAAATATTATTCTCCAGAAAGAATAGAAGGAAGAAAAAGCATAATTATATGCTAAAGTTCTTAATTATGTGTGAGGAAGGAAAATGTTGTTTTAATGTAGGATGCAATACATTAACAATGTATATTGTAACCGTATAGCAACCCCAAAAAACACAAAACAAGAGATATAGCTAAGAAACTTATAAGGGAAATAAAATGCAATAAAAATACTAAATCCAAAAAAGGCAGGAAAGGAGGGGGGGGGGAAAGAACAGATGGGATCAGTGTAAAACAAATAGCAAGATGGTAGATTTAACACACAGACATAAATAACAAATTATCTGAAAATTGTCTGATAACTCTAATTTAAAGTCAGAGATAGTAAGAAAAATTAAAGAGAGCAAAATCAACTGCACGTTCTTTAAAGACCCACCTAAGTAAAAAGTACAATACCTGACAAAACCTAAATGGATACATGTATGAAGACAGAGCCGCAATAATAAATTACATACATACATACATACATACATACATACACACACGTAATAAAGCAAGTAGAATAAGACATCGTAATTTTACATTAAGTAGTTAGTTGCATCTTAACCAAACAAACCAATGGAAGAGAACAGAACACCTAGAATGCATCCAAGAACACACAGTGTCCTGATTTAGTTACCTGATTAGTCGGGGGAGAAATGCCCTTTTCTACAATGATGTTAGAAAGATTAGTTAACCGTCTGGAAAAATTATGAAACTTGAGACTTATATCAGACCATATTCAAAAATTAATTTGAGTTTGATCTTAGTCCTAAATATAAAATTTAAAAAATCAAATTTCTGGTAGAAAATATAGAAAAATATCTTAATGATCTGGGTATAGGCACCTTTTTCTTAAACAGAAAGAACAACAACAAATATAAAAATGATAAACTGAATTTCATTAAAATTAGGAACTTCTGTTCCAGAAAATCATGACCAAGAAGTGAACAGGCAAGCCATAGACTTGGAAGGATATTACAAGTATGTGATAAAGGATTTATATGAAGAATGTATAATATTATCCTACAATAAGGATAAGACAAAGAATCCAAACTTAAAAGTGACTTCATGAAGTGGGATATTCAAATGATATGAAAAGGAACTCAACATCATCACTCTTGTTACTTATCAGAGAAATACAAATTAAATCCAAACTGAGATTATGATTATGCACTCACCAGAATGTTTAAATAAAAAAATAATGACGGGGCGCCCGGGTGGCTCAGTGGGTTAAAGCCTCTGCCTTCAGCTCAGGTCATGATCCCAGGGTCCTGGGATGGATCCCCACATCGCGCTCTCCGCTTGGCAGGGAGCCTGCTTCCCCCTCTCTCTCTGCCTGCCTCTCTGCCTACTTGTGATTTCTGACTGTCAAATAAATAAATAAAATCTTTAAAAAAAATAATGACAATATTAAGTGTCAGTGAAAATGTAGAGAAAATTTAACCCTCACACATTGCTAGTGGTAGGGAACATTTTTACAACCATTTTTAAAAACACTGACATTATCTACTGAAATAGAAAATATCCTCCAATGTGATATAGGTAACTCCTCTTTCCTTGATACATACTCAGATAAATCTGCCCATATGTCCACAAAAGCACACTTATGGTAATGCTGATATTTTTATTCACAATAGCCAAAACCTAGAAACAATTCAAATGTCTAACAACAGAAGACTAGATAAAGCAATTACAGTATTTTTATACAGAGTGATTCTACACTATATTAAAAAGAAGAAACTACCACTGCAGGCAATAACATAAATGCTTTTCTAAAACACAAGATGTGCAAAAGAAGCCAGACACAAAAGAGCAAATATATTATTATTATTCCATTTATATAATTTGAAAGGCAAGGAAAAATAGCCATGTTCTATCTCGCCATCACGTCTCCAGTCAGTAACCTTGTAGCAGGACCTGACTCTGGATTCCCAGCCTCTATATAGTGTCCACATTAGTAACTACCCCTATGGGAAAGAGGCAAGAAATCTTTTTATTCTACGATTTCCTGAAGAACTTGGAACTCTTCTCTATTGTTCCTATGGACCTTTCCTAAGTGGGTCTTTTGTTCCTAAATCCTAGGAAACTTCGAGGAATTCAATTATACTTTTTGAGATTTGGGCTTCATTCTTTAAGCTCTCACCTATCCCAGCTTCAGAATTAAACAAAAAAATTTGAAGGGGAAATTGTTTCTGTGTTTGATTCTTCTCAACTCTCCAATTTTGTTACTCTTCTCTGTGGAGTCCTCAGACACTCCCCTAGTTTCTCTGTCTTTCACTTGAGTGTCCCTTGCCTGGCCTGCTCCCAGATTCTAAACCCACACTAAGGATTAGATGGACCTCAGGGAGATGCAGATCCTTAGTTCACACCTTCAAATTTCTTCCTTCTTGGTACATTTTACTCCTCTAGCTCTCCCTGCTTCCACAGCTCACTGACTTTGAAAATATGTGTGTGTGTGTGTGTGTGTGTGTGTGTGTGTGTGTGAGTTTTAGGAAGTTTTTCTAGTTATTTTCAATGGCAACACTCTTCTCTCCCCCCCCCCTTCCTTCCCTACGTGACTTCTCACATTAATACAAAAAGTTTTAAATTGTTTTAATACTAGAAATAAAACCACCACAGCCGCTAGCCTTCCAAGGATACCTGATCCTGCATGAAGAGACACCTGTCCAGCAAGCTTTATAGCAGCTGGACCATACAGGAATGGGTGTTCGCTCTAACGAAATCATTTAAAACCAGGAATTTGAGAGAACACCTTATTCCGAAAATAATGTGTGACACCCGTGTTGGTGAACTGAGCTTAAGGAACTGTTACAAACAGTTTTCTGTGGCTAAAGATAGAAGCCGATGAAATCCAAGCGACAGCCTGCAGCTTCATTACAAATAACACCTGATTGAGTCATTTTGAGGGCCCGTCTGTCTGCAGTACTCATGTGTGCTATATCTTAGACTGAAGTGGGAGAAAATTAGGGAACTTTCAAAATGAAAACTGATTTCATAAATTACAGCCCAGAAAATAACAAAAAGAGCTGTCATGCCCTTTAGCAGCTTTTCCTTTAATTTCTGCAGAATCTTTTGTCTTCAACCTTTGAGCCTTGCTATTGTCTCTATTGTGCTCAAACCAGGGCTTTTTTCTTCAGTGCAAGTGCTGGAAAAAGATACATGAGATACATGATGATTTTTGTGCTGATTAGAAGGGAACTTGCATGTACAGATAACTGCCACAAGTCCACAAATTGCACAAAACTAAATATGTGAAAGCCTAGGAAACATGGAAACCAAGGAATGACTATTAGCAAAAATAAGGTACACCATCACATTATATAATAAGCATATAAAAGAAAGACCTGATCAATTAACCAGTATCAGAAGGCCAGTTATATAAAACGATAGCCAAATGTCAGGTCTTTGGCTGGTTAGGAACTACAGTGTCTCAAATTCCATATTTGAAAGAGTATTCCATAAATATGGAGAAAATTTAATCACTAATAATTTCTTGAAGTTTGTGTGATTAAGATTTTTATTTAAGGTATGTTGTTATTGTTTGCATTATTATAAAACAGGTCTTTTGTCCAAGCCCATACAGTAAACCACAGTAAAAGGAAAAGGATATACTGTTGCTTAAAAGTTTGAGTTATCATTTCATTCATTCATTCATTCATTTTTTTTTTAACTCAACAATCATATAGCACATGCATCTATGCATCAGGTATGGTAAAGAATACAAAAAAGAATAATAAACACCATCTATCTTGAAGGAATTTAGGTGACATATTACATATGCTGAAATTGATTTGTTTTATTAATTAAACATGCTACAAAACAGAAAGTCCAGGATACAAAAGTACAGTGAATTTGCTTACCATCAAATATAAAAGGTTTTTTGTTATAGGAAAAAAGTAATCTCATATGTTTTGTTTTGTTTTGTTTAAAGATTTTATTTATTAAAAAAAATATTTTATTTATTTATTTGAGATCAGATAGAGATCACAAGTAGGCAGAGTAATCTCATATGTTTTTATGAATGATTCATAATAACTGAAGTAGACTAATAGTGGATTTAAATGACATACACATGTATAAGGAAGAAAGTAAATAAAAGACATTGCCCCAAAACACATACCCAGGAAACAAATAAACAAAATATCATTGATAAATGACTATTTTTCCCAGGACTTTTCTGATGCATGTATTTGTATACACAGATAGAGAGATGGATATACAGATGATATCTTCACTGGCTCTAGAGAACTGAGTTATACTTTAATAATCTGTTTCTCTTGGGGCACCTGGGTGGCTCAGTCAGTTGAGCATCTGACTCTTGATTTCAGCTCAGGTCACAGTCGAGCTCCACATGGGGCTCCTCATGGAGCATGGAGCCTGGTTAAGATTCTCTCTATGCTCCTTCTCCCCACCTTTGCAGACTCATGTGCTCTCAAAAAAGAAAAAAAGAAGAAAAAACCACACCTATTTTCTTTAAAAGTCTGTAAATGTTAACCCATTATCTAACAGGAGATAAAGAGTAGACTTCTAACAATGCCTACTCCCACGCCAATTCACTTTTCTTCCTGCATACCTAAAGAATTAATTTTACAAAAAAATATTTCCTAAAGGTTCAATAATGTAAGGAGGGAATATTTTTGTTTGCAACATTCAGTGTTAAAATTTCCTGGATTGTGATGCTCTATGTTGATCTTAAAATCTAGTATTTAATCATTTCAGAAATTGCTTATTCTTTTATTTAACCTTTGAATCCATTATAATTTTCTTTTTTCATTTTTTAAGATTTTATTTCTTTATTTGATGGAGAGAGACACAGTGAGAGAGGGAACACAAGCAGGGGAGTGGGAGAGGGAAAAGCAGGCTTCCCACCGAGCAGGAAGCCCAATGCATGGCTTGATCCCAGGACCCTGGGATCATGACCCAAGTTGAAGGCAGACAGTTAACAACTGAGCCACCTAGACGCCTCGAATCCATTATAATTTTCTTTCCAATTGTGTAAATGTCTAAGCCAGTGATACAAACTCTCTAATACTGGAATATATATTTTATTGATTTCCCTCTAATTTCTTTTGTTTTTAAATATGTTCTCCTTTGGGTTATCACAAAAACCTTCTATCATAATTCAACTTTTAGTTTCTTGATGCTTCAAATTTGTTAAGTTCTTTAATGATAAATTTTTGCCTAAAATTTATTTCTTTAGGGAATCAATCCTTTATAATGTAAAATACATACTTATATTACTTCAATTCATTTCTTCTTTGAAAATGAGTTTTCTATGCCCTTTCAAAGCACATAAAATGAATTTTCCTTCTTAAGTTATATTTTCTTCTAGACTGAGCTTTTTTCCTCCTTAAAAAGGTATTTTTCTTTATTCCTTAAATTTAAATTTTTATTTCATTTTATCAGTGTTGTTCTTATTAAGTAATAGGATATTTCTACATTTACTATGCAATTTTCTTTCATATCTGTCATGTCTGAGCAGCTGTATTTCTTTTTTCTTTTTTCTTTTTTTTTAAATAAGGCCTCTGATTCCCATTTTTTTGCTACAGATTCTCAGGGAGATTTATTTATTTGTTTGTTTGTTTGTTTGTTTTTAATTTTTTTATTTTTTTATAAACATATATTTTTATCCCCAGGGGTACAGGTCTGTGAATCACCAGGTTTACACACTTCACAGCACTCACCAAAGCACATACTCTCCCCAATGTCCATAATCCCACCCCCTTCTCCCAACCCCCCTCCCCCCAGCAACCCTCAGTTTGTTTTGTGAGATTAATTAATTTTTTTAAAGCTTTTATTTATTTATTTGACAGAGAGAAATCACAAGTAGTCGGAGAGGCAGGCAGAGAGAGAGAGAGAGAGGGAAGCAGGCTCCCTGCTGAGCAGAGAGCCCGATGCGGGACTCCATCCCAGGACCCTGAGATCATGACCTGAGCCGAAGGCAGCGGCCTAACCCACTGAGCCACCCAGGCGCCCCAATTAATTTATTTTTATTTGACAGACAGAGATCACAAATAGGCAGAGAGGCAGGCAGAGAGAGGAGGAAACAGGCTCCCTGCTGAGTAGAGAGCCTGATGCAGGGCTCTATCCCAGTATCCTAGGATCATGACCTGAGCCAAAGGCAGAGGCTTTAACCCACTGAGCCATCTGGGCGCCCCTGTATTTCATTTTAGTATGCGTACATTCTTGACTAATTTTCTATGGCATTTGATGCCTGCTTTTGTGTTTCTTTGAATTTCAGCTTGCAAAACAAAGATGGCTGCTTTCTAATCCCTTTCCCTATCCAGAGGGTACATAGATATGCTTATCTGGGAATTAAGGATTTTTGTGGCATACTCTGAATTATGAGGTATTGTTAAATACTGTGAATCAGTGCTCACTCCACTTGGAGAGGAAAAGTCCTCTTATTCCATTCAGATGATAGGAGGAGGTGATGGATAACTGTTGGTTTGGCTTTTCCCCTGGACAATGGAGACACTGGATACTTATTTCTCTAACTGTTCACTTGCCAACTTTCATATATTTCTCTCTAGCAACCATTTCCATCACTTCCCAGTAAAGCAAAGGAAAGATTAAAGTATGCAAAGTTCTGTTTCTTCTCTGCAGCTTTGGAATATTCTTGAGAACGTTCAAGATTTTATATTCATCATTTCAGCTTCAAGGGGAAGGGGGAGTCCTATAAACCAAGCCATAGTTCTACCCAAAAACCTAGGTCCTATTGCTTGCCCAACTGTAACTGCAATTGCCTGGGAATTTTATCCCCCATTTTTTTCTTACCTTTGGGAACTTATTTTGTAAGGCATTTTGGGAGGCAGGTTAATCCTCAAAATTTAGTAATTCTTTTATTCAGGTCATTATAAGCAAAATGAAGGTTTTTAAAAATAAATGATTAATGACATGCTATGGAAGTAAAATGATGCTTCAATTACTAAGTATTTATATTAAGAATAATTCAACAAAAAATACTTATAGAAAAGAGTTCTCATACTAAGAAACTAGATAAAACTTTCAATTAAATGACTCAGAGAAGTTAGTCTCTACTATATTATGACTCAGTCATCATTCCATGATAATATCAAACTCCTTTCCTTTTGGAGAAGTTACAATCATATATAAAATATTTGTAAAATAAAGTTATAATACAAAATTCCTGAACAAAGACAGAACATGTGGGGCACCTGGGTGACTCAGTCAATTAAGCGGCCAACTCTTAACCCTGATCTCAGGGTCCTGAGATGGAGCCCCACACCAGCTCTGCACTCAGCAGGGTGTCTGCTTAAGGATTCTCTCTCTCCCTCCCCCTATCCCCCCTTTCTCTCTAAAATAAATTAAGTAATTAAAAAAAATGTGTTCATCTAATTTCCTAGCCATTATAACACTCTGGGCCTGTGGCATACCAAACTAAGAAGACCCAAGTGGAGAAATAAAGAGATGTGGAAACTAGTATGTTTGAGCTATGTCTGTATAAGAGCTAAAGGCAATAGCTTTAAGAAGAATGCAGAGCTACTATATAGACTAATATATTTTTCATCTCTAATGCATCCTATGTCTTCAAATTATGCTTGAAACAGAAGAAATCTTAAATAATAAAATCAAAGGATATTTTTAAATATTCAACTTGAAGTAAGAATTCAAACCTCATCTGTGTGATCCTGGTCACTTTGTCTACACCTTCTACATATCTGTATCAGAAGAAGTAAAATGGAGATAAGGATACTTATCTTTCAGAAATGTGACCAAAATTAAATATGATATAAATGTGAAGATTTGAGCACAATGCTGGCATATAAAGACAATATAAATTGTACCATGTAATAGTAGTAAGAGTGGTGGCTGAATTATTTGTTACTACAACTATATGTATTAATATTATTTTACCATCTGAATAGAGTAAAAAGTTTTCATTTTTTCTCCAGTTTTGTCAGCAATGGTTAGTTCTTAAATGGACAGTGGGAAGTTACGATGTTGAGGGTAGGGAATATGGCTAGAGTCTGCCTTATTAAAACACTGTGTTTTGTGGTCCATCTTCATGGAGAATATGAATAATTTAATGACTTAGCAAATTTCCTATTTAAAATAAAATTCTTAGTAAAAAATTAGCTGTAGGAAATAAAGAGATAAACTAAAACCTACTCCCCATTTAAGTACATTTTACCTTTAAAAAAAATTTACATGTCGTCCTGGGTATTTCAATCCTAATGAGGATGCTTCCTTGATTATCAAAAAGTCAGAATGCAGAACTAAGTGTCACTCAACTTTCGCATGCTTACAAAGACTGTATCTATTTCCAAAATCTATAAACTAGATCAGTGAAGAGCAATATATGTCACTGGTTTAGCTATCATAACTTTCATCTGCATTGTACAGTAGTAGGGACAGAAATCTTTTGTTTTCTGACACAGGTTACACAGTCAACAGTAGGCAAAATTGTGAAAGAAGTCAAGGTTGTCTTGCCTCAACCTTGTCCCTTCTAGTTTTGGCCCATTCTGCAATGTTCTATTCCTGTATATTCACCAGTATTTAACCATTTTCTCCAGTGAGTCACACAGGCCTGCCCTTTCTAACTATCTGTATTTAAGATTCTAATACTGCCCATTTTTCTTTTCCTCAACTCAAAACTTGTTTAGATCATTCTCATAGAGCCTCAAACCTGATTTTCAAGGTAATAGCTGGCTAAATAAATCATTTACTAATTAGCTCTTTTGTTTGTTATCCATCTTTACCTCTCACTCCCTTGCAAGCTCTATGATGGGAAACTCATCTGATTTTTTAGGACATAAGTGACTGCACTTTGCTTGGTACTGTTACATTCATGATTTCATTTTATTCTTACATTAAATCCATGAGATAAATTATTTTATTATCCCTAATTAATATATGGACGAGAAAACAAAGGCTCAGAAATACATATAAACCTTAAGATCACAAAAACGCTAAATGAAGCAGATTTGGACTTAACATAAAGTTCATAGATCTTCTATTATCCTACAGTAATAAACCTAATGTGCTCTATCAAAGATGATACAAAAATGACTGAACCACATGGCAAACAATTCAGAATGTTCTTTGACAGTTATTTTCATCTTTCAGATTACCAACGGCTTTTATCAATTTATTAGCCAGTGTATATCCACATATCAATATTAAATTACTTATATAATGATCAGAAATTCTTGGTGCTTATTTTGTTTTGTTTTGCTTTCTTTTGGTTTTGGTCTTAGTTTTGGTTGGTTTATACTACTTCTTTCATTTCTCCAAATAATATACACCTCTACTAATATATTCTATAAGGGAAGAAATGCTTTATGTTCAGTCATTAAAAATATCATTATGCTAGAAATATGGGGACTCAAAATCTTTTTAAAGTAGAATAAATGAGTGTGATGTGGAATAATATTTAAAATTTCAAAATGTTTTGCATATTGATTAATACATGCCAGAAAAACAGAAGAGTTTTGGCTGGAAAAGTAAAATCATAGATATTTTGGATATCCCCCAATATAAATGCCTCACTGCCTTTATCATAGATAGATTAACATGATCACATTTGCTTTGGAAAGGAGAATCTTTCTTCCAATTTGAGAAATTATAATTTTTTTAAAACACAGCTGAGTTTTTTCATTAGTTCTAAAATCTTAATAATTCTAATTTTCAACAACTGTTTCTGAAATGGGTACCCAAAGGTTCTTATATATAATAAATGGTTTCCATGCTGACAGCTGCACAAGCAAGATTATGACATAATATTATTTTTCTTTACTGCCATGTTGTTATTATTGTTGTTTTAATAGTATTTTGGCATTAACCTCACAAAATACCAAGGGAAGTTCTGGGGATTTTGTTTGTTTTTTTGACTTAGTCTGGTTTTCCTTTTTGTCAGCAAAACATTCACTCCATTATACTTTCTTTTTTTCTTAATATTTTATTTATTTATTTGACAGACAGAGATCACAAGTAGGCAGAGAGGCAGGCAGAGAGAGAGAGAAGAGGAAGCAGACTCCCCACTGAACAGAGAGCCCCAAGTGGGGCTCAATCCCAGGATCCTGAGATCATGACCTGAGCCGAAGACAGAGGCTTAACCCACTGAGCAACCCACCTCCATTATACTTTCTTAAGAGGAAAATAAGAACCAATTCAAACAGTATTTAATATGTACATATATATCATATATTGGCCTCTTTATTGAAGTAAAATTCATATATAGTGCAATGTGTAAATTTTAGCTGCTCAATGAGTTTTAATGAATATATTCCCTCTTGTAACTAACTCCCAATCAAAATATAGGACACGTGAAATTTTCCTCATGATGCCTTCTAGTCAATCTTGTAACACATAGGCAGTCACTATTCTGATTCCAATCACTGTAAATTAGTTTTACCCATTTTTGAAACTCATATAATTGGAACCACAGAAAATGCACTCTATCCTATTCAGTTTCTTTCACTCAATTGTAATATTTTTGGAATTCATCCATGTTGCTGAGTGTTTTAGCAGTCCATTCTTTATTCACTGCTGAGTAAATATTCTCATATTTGTGGACATTTGATTGTTTCCAGTTTGATCTTATAGGAAATTAAAATATGCTACCCCAAAATATACCACTTTGGCATAAGCCAGAGGCAGAGGCAGATGAGCCAGAGGCAAATGAGAATCAATGGATGCATACCAAAGCCTCCACAGAGACTCCCTATTTCAACTAAAAGCAGCAACTTTTGAGAAATGAGGATTGCAATAAATCCCCTTTTCTGAGGAAGTTTTATGGCCATGAAGAAAATGGAAACTCAGCACCCAACAACGAAGAAGCCATGAACAGACACTTCTCCAATGAAGACATACAAATGCCTAGCAGACACATGAAAAAATGTTCATCATCATTAGCCATCAAGGAAATTCAAATCGAAACCACCTTACACCAGTTATAATGGCCAAAATTAACAAGGCAGAAAACAACAAATGTTGGAGAGGATGTGGAGAAAGGGGAACCTTCTTATAATGTTGGTGGGAATGCAAGTTGGTGTAGTTTCTTTGGAAAACAATGTGGGGATTCCTCAAAAAATTAAAAATAGAGCTACCTTATGACCTGGCAATTGCACAACTTGGGTATTTACCCCAAAAGTACAGAGACAGTGAAAAGAAGGGCCATGTGTACCCCAATGTTCATAGAAGCAATGTCCACAATAGCCAAATGGTGGAAAGAGCTGAGATGCCTTTCAGCAGATGAATGGATAAAGAAGATGTGGTCCATATAGACAATGGAATATTACTCAGACAACAGAAAGGATGAATACCCAACTTTTCTGTCAACATGTATGGGACTAGAGGAGATTATGCTGAGTGAAATAAGTCAAGCAGAGGCAGTCAGTTATCATATGATTTCACTTACTTGTGGGACATGAGGAATAACATGGAGGACATTAGGAGAAGGAAAGGAAAAGTGAATTGGGGGAAATCGGAATGGGAGATGAACATGAGAGTCTGTGGACTCTGAGAAACAAACACGGTCTTAAAGGGGAGTGCAGTGGGAGAATGGGTGAGCCTGGTGGTAGGTATTAAGGAGGGCATGTATTGCATGGAGCACTGGGTGTTGTACATAAACAACGAATTTTGGAACACTGCATCAAAAACTACTGATGTATTTTATGGTGACTAACATAACACATTAAAAAATTTTTTTAAGAAAATTAAAAATTAATTACTTTAATTTAAAAATTAAAATTATTGGGGCACCTGGGTGGCTCAGTGGGTTAAAGCCTCTGCCTTCAGCTCAGGTCATGATCCCAGGGTCATGGGATCGAGCCCTGCATCAGGCTCTCTGCTCGGCAGGGAGCCTGCTTCCTCCTCTCTCTCTGCCTGCCTCTCTGCCTACTTGTGATATCTATCTGTCAAATAAATAAATAAAATCTTTAAAAATTAAAATTATTTTAATTTAAAAATTAAAATTAAAAATTTAATTAAATTTTTTTTTTAAACTTACAGTTTTACCTTTTACATTTAGATACCCAGTTGTTCCAGCACTAGTTGTTCAACTCTTCTCTTTTCCTTATTAGATTACTCTGGTGTCTTGCCTATGTGTAGAATCTTTGTCCTATTCTGTTGATCTGTTTGGTCATAAGTCTATACCAGACAGGCCTGATTATTGTTGCTTAATACTTAGATTTGAAATTTAGGCAGTTGATATTTTTCTACTTTACTTTTTTTCAAGTCTGTTTTGTATATTCAGGTCTTTTACATTTCCATATAAATTTTAGAAACAACTTTCAAAACCATATTGGGGTTTTGACTCCAATTGCATTGAATCTACAGATCAATGTTGGGATAAAGAAATCTTCATAAACTTGAGTCTTCTAATTCATGAATATTAGATCTTTAATTTTACTTCAGCATTCTTTTGTAGTTTTCATTGTATAGGTTTTGTAGATCTTTTATCAACTTTATTCCTATATATTTTGCTTGAGATGTACTTTTAAAAATTTCATGTTCTAATCATTTGCTGTTAGCATACATAAATGCAAATGACTTTCATATATTTATCTTGTATCTGATGACCTTGTTAAGCTGAAGTATTAGTTTTAGTATTACTTTTTGGCACACTTAGGATTTTTCACATAAGCAATCATGTAATCTGTGAATAAAACTATTTTACTTATCCCTTTCCAGCATTTATGTATGTATATATGTAGGGATGTATTTATATATTTTTATTGCTTTCATCTGCTGGTTGTGCTCTCTAGTACAATGGTAAAAGAGGGCACATTTAGCTTTTATTCCAATCTTGGGGAAAAATATTTAATAATTAATTATTAAGTATGATAGCTATGAAGTTTTGCAGATGTTCTTTCTGAGGTTGAGGAACTTGCCTTCTAATTCTAGTTTCATGAGAATTCATATCATGAAAATGTAAACCTTTGTCAGATGCTTTTTATAAAATTGTGGTATGATTATATGATTGTTCTCTGTTAGTCTATTTATTGGTGGATAATACTGATCAGTTTCAAATACTATATCAATCTTGCCTCTCCTAATAAACTCTACTTAGTGTATATCATACTTTAATATTTCTTCTGTAAGATCTTTTGAAGTGTGTTAAATTTTTTTGGAATGTAAATTCCTGGTCTCAGACTTCCAGCTTTAGTTAGACAATATCAACTGTGTTTTCCAACCAGGTTCCAGAAGGCAAATAACTTGCTTAGCATATCAGAGAGAGTGACATCCCATCTGTTCCTCCCACCACTTTCCCCATCCTTGAAAATTAGGCAGGACTACATTACTAGTTTTTGATCAATGGGCTGTGAGTAGAAGTCACCTGTGTCATTTTCACGCCAAAGCATTAAAGAGCTGATGCATGTCCCTCTAGCTCACTTACTCCTCCTTTGCAAAAGTGAAGTGAGTTGTCAAGCTCCAAAGAGTGAAGTTATAAGATGGTGCTGTTATTATCAGCATTTTTCAAAAAATTGTGTGGAGCAAACCTCCCAGTGGTTCACATTATATATGTACCATCAACAGAAAACAAACTTTATTCTATGAGGCCAGTGAAGCTTTAAGGTTGTTGATTATTGCAGAACAGGGCAGCCTATTCTGGAATAGCAGTAGCAGCAGCAATGAAAGAAATCAAAAGTAAAACAATGGAAATAAAATAGTTTTATTTAATTACTAACAATCATGAAAGTTCATAGATCTCAACTTTAATGTATTGGTAAAGAAAACGGTCTCCAAAAAAGCAACTTAAAGTAAATTATTTTGTTCATTTTTCATTCAACGTGTATTTATTGACTACTGACTATATTCTAGATTATTCTATGAACAAAATAGTTAAGTCCCCATTCTTACTCGTGAAATACTTAGTGATAAAAAGTTGTTAAAAAGGGAACAATAGGCTTAATTGCAGTTTCAGTCACTTCCAGAAATGTAACCTTTAACCAGTCTCATGGAATTACCTAATCAGCACTAATAAGGTCATCTGTGCAACAGAGCCTGGCCCTTCCAGAAAAGGAAGGTGACCTTGTTGGAAATAAACCTTTCTTTTGTCTATGATTTCCTGTCCCACCCCCTCTCTGCCTTTAAAACCCCCCATTTTGTATAGCTCCTTGAAGCTCTCTTCTATTTGCTAGATGAGATATTGCCCAATTCCTGAATCTTGAATCAAGCCAGTTAGAGCTTTAAATTTACTCAGTTGAGTTTTGTTTGCTTGTTTGTTTAAGATTTTATTTATTTATTTGACAGACAGAGATCACAAATAGGCAGAGAGGCAGGCAGAGAGAGGGTGAAGCAGGCTCCTCGCTGAGCAGAGAGCCCGATGTGGGACTCAATCCCAGGACCCCGGGATCATGACCTGAGCGGAAGGCAGAGGCTTTAACCTACTGAGCCACCCAGGCACCCTTGAGTTTGGTTTTTTAAACAGTATTAATACATCTGAATTTAAAGGGAGCTCAGTAATCATGTATAGTGATACTATGGATATGAAATATTCACTCACAATTGACTTCACTGTTCCTTCTCACCTTATATTGAAAACTTTTCACCATTTTATTCCTCTTTCTATAAGCAGTGTTTTATGACCCAATGAGTTGTCAAAAGTCAGGGATCCAAAGGAGAAAGGGAGATGAAAATGGTTAGCACAGCTCCACTGTAGAGTTATAAAACACAAACAAAAACAAACAAAAAAACCCAGAATTGACCATAATTTGAAAACCGGCATGAAAATGACTGTAAGGGCCTATTTAGCCAGAGTGGCTCCATCTTGGTTGAACAGCCATTTTTGTTGTTTATGTAGTAAAATATGGTCGACCAGTCCCTGATAACAGAGCCCAAATACAAGGGCGGGTCAGGTCAGGTAGAGATAACAGAGCCCTAACGCAGGGATGAGTTGGGCCAGGGGGAGACATCCAATTAGTGGAGCGCAAATACTGTCTCCCTAGCTACCAAGAAGTGTGGGCCCTGCCTTTTGGACGCCGTTTGGGCGCCAATTCTGAGCAAGGTGATAGGCTAGTTCAAATAGCTACTATGGGGTGACTTGTAATTCAATTGGCCACCGGTGTGTGACCTAGCATGACTGTGCTGCTTTCTCTGTGTGTTGCAATCTCACTGGCCACCTGTGTGTGGCCAGACTCAACCACATGCCCTTTGCTCTATAAAAGTTAGTCTGTGAGGCTGGGGGTGGTCGTCCTTTCTGTAAGAGGCGGCCCTAATTGGTCGGTTTGATTTTCGGGGCTGATGCGAAATAAAGCTTTGCTTGACCTTCGCTTTGTATCAGTCTCGCTCCTTTGATCACAGACCCATCAATGACCAGCTACTTAATGCAATTCTCTCAGCCATTTGGGAAAGAGTGCAAAATTCAAGTATAAATTTCCACATTTTTTTTTCCTTCTTCAATAGCCTTTACATGACTCAAATTACTGTACTAGAAGGCTAGGGGGAAAACAAATACCTCTGGTTAATAACTAACTTGGGTCAACTTTTGGCTTCAATTCTACCCTTAGCCATTAACAGAGAAGGGAAGGCAACAATTCCAGAAAATAAAATGCCCAAAGGGAAGGATGAAACTTTCTTTGTGATCATTCTTAAGTCACTAAATCATTAATGTAGTTTAAAGTAAAGGGGTCTTCTGGACCTGCCACAAGGCTAGATAAAGAAAAGGGCTTACACTATGGCAAATATAAGATGGCTAAAGCTATCCAAATACTTTTGCCTCCAGTTTTCAAATTACAGGCACAGCTTCTGCTTTTGCTTTTGTTAGCTGCCTTGGTAAAGGCACTCTGCATATATATGAAGCCTATATTGGTGACTCTTTATCTATGAGCCATCAGATGATGTCACACGTGCTAATTCATGGACTATTTATCTTGGTGTTTACGCTCCAAGAAAATGATGGTTGTTTAATTATACTACAAATGAGTTTTGCCAGCCAATTGTATGGCAGATGTTATTTACTCCCAGAACAACTGTCAAAAGACCAAAACAGCACATCTAACAAATCAAAATGTACTGTATTGACTTACATTTCACAGGCAGTACCTCTACCATCTTAGCCACAGGCTTTGCATTGTGGTGGTGATGGCAAGGACAGCATCATTAAGGATAATAGCCAGTCAGAAATCTGCTTGTCACAGTAAGTAGGATTAAAAGAGATGTAACTGAGTATATTGTACCTGAATGGAAACAGAGAACTGTCAGTAAACATTTATAAAATCCTTCAAATTTGTTTAATGCTATGTATTGGAACATTCAATAAATCATTCCATGATGGCAGACAGGAAAGAGGAAACACCCATCTTCTCTATTCATATGGTGACTGAACTGTAGTCAATTAAATATTTTTTTCCCATCAAATTTACGGCGCTCTAAAGGTGGAGAGAATGCCTGTAGCTGGATGGTTACCATAGCTTGAATCTAGAAAGCTTGCTACAATAAACTTGTTCTGTATGTTGTTTAAACTTTTCTAAGCTTGTGGGAGCATTTTATTATGCCTAACACTTGCTTCAAATAAAACTTGCCAGTGAGTTCTGCTGTGGCCCTTTTATGCAGTGTACTGGTATCATGCCAATGTTTTTAATAAGGAGAGAAAATAAGAACTCTTAAAAGTTTAAAGCCCAATAATCTACGAACTAAAATCTGATTAAGTACAAAATAAACTTTCTACAATTAAGTGATTCAGTGGCAGATAAAATGGAAGCAGAGCCCAAGAAGTAACTCTTACCAATTTAGTTCTGCATACTCCACTAAATTGGGATGGTGTCTTTCTGCTTAGCACAGAAGTATTGAGGCAAAAAATGGGCCTTCATTTCTTTCAGCCAGAATTATATTCCATTGAGAAAGATCAACTGCTTGGCTTTCTTACTGGGGTAATTTGAAAAGGTTTTTTTCTACATGACCACTGTCCACAGCTCATTTCTATGTAACATACTGGCTTTATGAAGGGAGAAGTGATTTATAGACCACTAATATATCCCCCTATAACCAATCTAGTATATCTCTCATTTCTGTTCAGTTTGCCTAACTCTGCAAACAAGCAAAATGAAAGTCCTGTTCAGTCAGGAGCCAAGAGCTACCTAGTTTTGTATCTTCTGATGCTTTTTGCAGTAGGAAACTTGTGCCCGAGACACAGCATCTGCCAGCTTAGAAAAACAGTCTGGCAGGGAAATGGAGCAGCTAATAGCAGAGCTGAGGGAAGCTGTCAGATTTTCAAGCATTTATTTTTACATCTGAACCAAAATGATGAAAACTTAGTTAAGCCAACCTCTTACCTTGGCTTCCTTATTCCTCCTTTTTTCCTCACATGTGTCTCTCATTTATTATTATTATTTTACAACAAGGACATGATTTGCTGGCTATGCTCGGATTATGGGATTATGGGAAAAAGAAGTTACTTTTCTAACTTTCTTGAGGAACAAGGTGCTACTTGGGTGAATATTAATAAAATATTAATTATGATCTGATAATACTGATGAATGAAACTGGCATTTATAAATCATGTTCATGCCAAAAGAAATCATGCCTTGACAAGCACATTACATAGGCCACTGCATTTCTCTGAATTTACTAACCAACCTACATCTCCTCCTACCAGATGGTGGTTTTTTTTGTCAACCTCAGCTCATATAACCATGAAATTATTGATAGCTGCAATCTCCTTTTGATTTGCATTCTTTCTCCCTTCTCATAACACTAATAAATATGCATATATTATATATTATGATATATATACAATATATTATATATGTGTTATATATTACATCTACAGATTCTAACATAAGGCTACTGCCCTAAGATAGCTGCTTGAATATGGAAACAAATTACAAAATCCGTATCAATAGCCAATTAAGTTTCAAAACCCTCTACTATTAAGTCTTAATCTACCTTTGACTTAACCAGTATTGGATATATATTATAGGCTCCTAGGTAGGACCATGCACAGAGGATTACAAGAAACAAGCACAACCTATCACTGGAGATTTTCTAGCTAAAAAAAAAAAAAAGGAAATTTTAAGATACAGTCTGTCATAAGCTAAAGACAGTTATCTTCTTGAAGAACAAATATTGCTCAAATCTAAGAAATTATGGCTCAAAATTGGAAATTAAATAATTTAATTACTGAGGACTTTAAGAATTTGCATATTAAAGCAAGTGTTATATACTTTAGCATAAGGAAAAAGGGTCTTATTGAAATAGAATACCTAGCGTTGAGGGAGAGGCATCTATTTTTTGTATCTCCCCCTATGATTGTGATGCACAGTCTAGTGTAGAACATAAAATTCAAGCAAACATTAATGATAAAGCACAAGAATAAGAAATTAACTGTTGACGGAGAGTTGAGCATGTTATTATTACTCTGCCAACAAAGCTGTCTTATTGGAGATGTCTGAGGATAGCTGACTATTAAGTATGTTTCCAAAAATATATACCAGCATCCTTTTGATCCAGTTAAATGAATTACTCCAGACAGAATACTGAAGACAGCCAGAAGAGTTAGAAGAGTCCAGACCTAGATTTAAATTTTTTCTTTCATTTATTGGTTGCATGGGCTTAGTTAGATTTTTCAGACTTTCTGAGCCTCAGTTTCTTTATCTTGAAAATATGAATATACTGCCTACTTCAAGAAATTGTAATGATAAATGAATAAGATAGCATTAAGTGGTCTATAACTTACTCTAAAATAGTTCAACATATACAGTATGATAAAACTGTTTCTGTATTAGTTTAACCTGCATGTTTGAGACAGTTAGATATCCTAATCAGGAAAAGACATTTCAGGAATGGTTAGCTAGCATTTAATCAAGGCTTTCTGGAAGACTTTTCTCTCAAAAAATGACCTTGTGATGAGGTCTGCTTTTCTTCTTAGCCTTCTTCCTTCTATGCCTGCCTCCAAGGAACCATTGATCAAGTATGTTCAGCAATATAGGAGAAGCGTCTTAGAAGTAGAATTCCTGAATCTGAGCTTCAGTGAGAGGATAAATTCATTAAAGATCACAGAACTCCTAATTCCAAAATCAGCTGAATATTAAATCACTGGGCACTGGAATAATATGGTTGGTATGAAAATAGTACAAGGAGGACATAAAGGCCCCTATTCAATTTCACGTTCCTGAACACTCAAGCACTGGGTTTTAGTAGCTCATGGATTGGGCAGCAGTTTAATTCCCAGAGTTTACAATAATTAACCCCTTGTTTAAACTGACAGCGTTATCAGAAAACAAACACCTTGCTTAATTGTGTTTTCCAAGCTTTGTTTAAGTAAAATGAAGCATGTGTTTTGGAAGTTTTGCCACTTTACTAGTATTAGTCATATGAGACATCTACAGAATAACAGACAAGACAACAGACAATTTTTTTTAACTCTTTAAGTATAGATATCAGTAAGAACAGCATATTCTTCCATATATGAGAGGTGTAATGGACATCTATAGAGAAAATTTATCTAAGAAGATAATGACTTGAGTGGTAGAAACATAGCCCAACACTCAAACTATCAGGTACTCAAAGTGTGTTTCCATTATAAAGGTATCTTCTGTGATCATCAGAGCTGTTTCAATGGGCCATCAAGAAAAAGAAGTAAAATCTCCTTTTCTGGCTATTTAATATGGATTTTTTAAAAAGATATACATATGTGAACTGCAAATATAGATTTAATCGCTGTTATGTATTACTGATTATTTTTCTCATGATTCTTACTCATTAGCAAGAGATGGGATCCATGAGGAAATAAAATGAAGTAGAACAAATGCTTTATATACAATCACACCTCTTCAATTTTACCTTCTTTTACTTCCAAATGTCTATCTGATACCTATATTTGAAATCCACAGGCAATCTCATACTTAGCAGGTTGAAAGAAAAATCCAGGATCCTGCAACCCTAAACCTAGGATTCAACTAAGATTCTTTTTCACATTCCTTAAATCTCTCCATCCCATGTATCTAATCAGTTTCCAGGTCCTATTGATTCAGCCAGTTCCACATCTCTGGAATCCCTCTTCTCTACCTTACCCCACCTTGCCACTAATCTTTCAAAACACTGATAATTTCTTAAGTGGATTATTGTAACAGTTTCCTAATTTATAGTCTCACCATTCATATTCAGTTCTTCAAATGTGCAAGGGGCCTTAAATCCTTTCCTGTCACCTTGACTCTTGCTTACTAATAACAAAGAGAAATGTATCTGGTAATCACCACCTAAACCAATGATCGTAGGTAGCATCAGCAATAGTGAGATAACTTAACCATGCAATGCAATAAAAGACAGCCTGGTAGTTTTCTTGCCAAAAATATATAATAAAAACCTAACCACAAGGAAATAACCTTTCAAGTTCAGAATTTTAAAAAACATAATAATATTAGGAAAAATCTCATCACTCTATTGCAGTCTGATTTTTTTTTTTTTTTGCCAAGAAAAACAGGCATACAGTTTGTTTTCCCCTTTTTGTTCCCTAATCAGTACACTATTGAGTATGAATTTGATTTTGTGAAAGGTATAGGGTTAAAAATCTTCAGAGATATGCTGGGTATTTGGCACAAAATACTTGTTTGGGAAAAATGCATCACTGGTAGGCTCTCGTGGGCAGAATGCACTGCAAATATTACCCACAATGAATGTTCTGTCACAGGGGGGACTGGGCAGGAGCATCTGTTAGAGTCTTTTATGACATATCAGTATATAGCCAATGTCGCCAGCAAGGGTTTTTCTCCATTATAAAACAACAATCTTCAGTAGAATTGGAGTCACTAAAAGCAGGAAAACAGCTTGCTTTATGAAAGATGCTACCTTTTCCGCAGCCAAGAAATCACCGATCTGATGTTAAGTTCCTGCTATTAGTCTTTCTTCAGCTGCGCAGGTGGCAACTGTTCCATGTTCCAGTTCAGCTCCCCAAGGTTACAGCTGTGAACTTGGGTAATGGCTGTGTTTATTCTCTGCCAGCCTTAAAAGTCTTCAGGGTAAAGCTTTTTTTTTTTTCTCTTTCTTGCTGCTCACTGAAAAATCCCTTCTGGAGCAGATGTGTCTCTCCCCATCTTCTGTAGTTTCTGCGTTTCAGATTAAGTTCAGCATTTTTGTTGCTGTTGTTTGTGGACTTACTTTCTAACTCCTGATGACAAAGTCAGTTTTGAACTTCATTCCTGTGTATCTGATATCTATTTTCTCTTGTCCGTAAACAAAAACTTTCATGGTAAACTTGGCATCAAATAGCTTGTGTCCTGGGAGCATCGTAGACCACTGTCATTTATATCACACTGTGTGGTTGCTTTGCCACACCAGCCTGGGTTTCAAAATTTAGATCACAAAGACCATAATAGCCTTTATTTTTACTATTTTGTATACTTTCTTGGTATGTATTTTGGGGCCACCAGCCCCTGCAAAGCAGCCTTCTCCGATCTAATCATTTCTGGGAATCTCCAGTTGGGGTTTCATAGTTGTTCTTGAATAAGTCCCATTATTATATAGCAGGCATCACTTGTTTTCTCTCTCGTTCTGGCCTCCTCAGGAGCATCAGATATCATTCTCTTTGGGACAATTCCCGTCTCTCTTGATGTGCTGGAATCCCCACAGGGCTCAAAGTAATACCAGCATATTATCTCGAGTCCCAACACACCAAAGTCAAACTATCACATAAAGCATCTCTCTCCCATTTCCTCTTTTCTTCTTTCATTTCTATCTGCAATTACTAATCCATCAATAAAGTAAGGCTAGCGCTGTGCTAAGACCAGAAATCGAATATTAATAAGAATGGTATGTGCATGGCCTCATGCATTTGGCCTATCAAGGATAAAAATGATACACAAATAATCACAAGGAGTGTTATCATTTGAAGGATTATGGATTACAGGGTATAATGAAAACAAGTACACAGGTCCAAGTCCAAGGACCCACAAAGGCCTTCCTGAGGAAACCAAGAATGCAGACACAAGTATAATCTAGCTTAGCAGAAAAGGAAATGGTAGTGCTCCAAACAGAAGGAAGAGTATAAGGTCAACCTGTCACTGCATTTGCATTAAGTTTGTAACCTGCTTTTGAATGTAGTGAGGTACATATACTAATGTTTCATAGATATTTTTAGTAAATACATTTTTAAATTTCTGCTTGCAATAAAGAAGAGTTGTTAAATGAACACCACAGACCTATCAGCCATTTTCTCTGGCTATATTTTGGACAATCACCTCAGATTCCAATTCCAGTTTACTCAATGCTCTTTTCAACTTCGACTACTTCTGCCAGTTAGTTGCCTGGTAGCAAGGCTTTAAATAAAGCTATTTGCTTGAGATTTTATAACCAAACACTTTGAATCAATTCAAGTCATACAACATTGTGAATAACTATCTTTGTTTACAGTTTCTCCATAAAGATTTTTTTTTTCCTTCTATGATGGACCAGCTTGGAAAATTCAAGTTCCCTTCTATTAACATTTGCTTAGAAAGCATGGCACTTTGAGGGTCCCAGATTTATGTGGGATTCTACGGTTCATTTTCGTGGCTTGGTCAAAGGATTTATTATGTCCCACAATCTTCAAACTGCATAACTATCAAAACTGAATCTCAAGTTTGTCAGTCTTGGCAGAGTCCCTCAAGAATCATTCTGACCTTGGTACTTGTTTCTATTCCAGGAGTCCCATTTTTGCTTTTGTTTTTCATTGTAGATATGTTACTAAGTATAAGATCAGGAACTAATGTTTAAAAAAAGATTAAAATAAAAATTTTAGGGGTGCCTGGGTGGCTCAGTGGGTCAAAGCCTCTGCTTTCAGCTCGGGTCATGATCCCAGAGTCCTGGGATTGAGCCCCACATCGGGCTCTCTGCTCGGCAGAGAGCCTGCTTCCTCCTCTCTCTCTCTCTCTCTCTCTCTCTCTCTCTGCCTACTTGTGATCTCTGTCTGACAAATAAATAAATAGACTCTTTAAAAATAATAAATAAAAAAATTAAAAAAAAATAAAAATTTTAGCTTTCTTATGTTTTCCTCAGGAGATTCACTGAACATGATAAAAACATGATTCCCCTTTTCCACTTTTATCATTCCAAGCTAAGGCTGAAATTGTTAGCATACACTGAGATCTCCCACCAAACTTTTTTAGCTTTTTAGTTCTATTTAGTTTTCTTTTTAGTTCTTTTTAGTTCACTTAAGGCAAGTGTGTGGCCATTTGCTTATTTCAGGGACTTCAGATAAAAATCTTGCTTCTTTCAAAGACTTACATGTAATCATACACTTTACACTTGATTTCTGTTTTTAGAGTAAGGAGAATCAAATAATGAATATTCTCCTGTTCACATTATAAGAATGTTGCTAACTCAATACTTAAGTTGAATACCTTTATGTTAACTATCATGGTGATTCATGCTTTTGTCGGGTTATCAGTAGCAATAATTGTTATAATAAGTTCTGTGTTTACTGAAATAATGGTAATATTAACAAGCAAATGTCACTGCCAAGTTTACTTTTATTATTCAATGTTTCAATGTTCAGTTAAAGAAAGAAGAAATGTTACACTGTTGTTTTAGGGTAGATGAGGCTGAAGTACCATTAGACCCAAGTATGACTAGTGACTCAAACAAACCGGAAGTTTATGTCATAATCACATTACCATATAACATGACATTCCCTAACTGGAAGGTAACTTTCCTGCATGTAGTAGTCCAGGGAGCCAGACCCCTTCTATCTTGTGGTTTTAGCATCTCTTAGAGACTTGATATTTAAGCCAGTAGAAAAGAAAAGATGCTAGTCAGTGGGTACCCCTCCTCTTAAAGTCTCTGAACTGTTTCATTCACAACACATCTGACACCAAATGTGTGTTTTTTTTCCCAACACCAGAAAATTCTCTAATTTTCCAGATATTCAGTCTGAGTATCCTAGAATTCAATTCAATTCTGACACTAACTGTGCAGAATTGATACATACAGATTAAGGGCTTATTCCCACAAGACACCTCCCACTTCTGATGCCAGTTGCAAGTCCCAGATTGCCAAGTGCACTTCTTATGAACCAGCTATATAAATCAGAGGTTCCCATTATCTTCTCCTCAGGTTTGATAATCTGCTAGAATGGCTCATGGAACCCATAGAAACACTTTACCATTATCAGTTTACTCCAAAGGACACAACCCAGAAACAGCCAGATAAAAGAGATGCATAGAGCAAGGTATGGGGAAGTGACACAGAACTTCTATGCCATCTCCAGGCATGTCACCTTCTCAGTACTTGATGTGTTCAACAACCAGAAGGCTCACTGTATCCCACCATTTAAAGATTTTTATGGAGGTTTTAATAAGTAGGCATGATTGGGACACTTGGGTGGCTCAGTTGGTTAAGATCTGACTCTTGATTTTGGCTCAGGTCATGATCTCAGGGTGATAAGACTGAGTCTCATGTGGGGCTCTGTGTTGGGTGTGGAGCCTGCTTGATTCTCTCCCTCTGTCCCTTAACTCCTACAAACATGAGGGCACTCTCTCTTTAAAAAATAAAATAATAGTAAGTAGGCATGATTGATTAAATCATTGACCATTGATGATTAACTCAATCTCTGGCCCCTCTCAGTGGGTGGGGCTGAATGTTTCAGCTGTTCTAATCATGACTTGATCTTTCTGACAACCAGCACCCATCCTTAAGTTATCTAGAGGCTCACCAATAGTTGCCTCGCTAAAATAAAAGATGTTCTTATTTCATCCTCTCCCTTGGGAAATTCCAAGGAATTTAAGACCTCTGTCAGGAACAGTGGACAAAAATCAACTACATGTTTCTTACTGTAACAGAAGGACTTAGGGTCAAAAATGGTGCACATAACTTTTACTCCTATTTCTTTGGTTAGAACCCCGTGATACGGTGAAACCTAACTGCAAAGAAACTTGGGAATTTTAGCCCATGTATCTCAAAAGAAAAGAAATTGTATCTTTTGGAACATCTGGTGTTTTCTGCTAAATCAGTAATGGGTAATAGTATCTAGAGTTAAAGCAAAATTTTCTTTTACTCCAAAATCTGAAATATCACTAAACTGTTTTTCTATATAGTCCTAAATTAAAATTAATGTACAATGCACATTAGTCATTAAAAAATCTAGTAGGGTAAAAAAAATAAGTGTTCTTCATCGTACCTAAATTTCTGCTTAGGTAGCACATGAATAGTAAATTTAGTATATATAATTTATGTATTATAGCTATGGTTACTGACTGATGTTTTTCTTTGGGCTCAAAGTAAAGATCCTGAATATATGCATTTTAGAAATGACTTTTATAAGTGATTTTAAGTTCTTAGAGAAAAACTGTTTCATTGATGGATTCCTGACCCAGGGTATATATGAATAAAATAGCTAAAATGACTCAAATACTTGGTAGCAGAAAGCAAAATAAAAGTCCATTTAAACTAAATGCCAAACACCCAGCCTGGGCATAAATTCTTTCTGGGAGCAAAGAGATGCAGAATGACAGCTAAAGGAACATGTTATGAAATGGTATGTCGTTTTGTCGGGGATGTCTTTGTAATGACTAAGAAGCAGGTTAATAAGATGATTAGAATGAAGGCTAAATATGAGAAAAGTACAAAGCACTTTCCTCACGTCATTCCTCAGAGATATGTGGGTGGCAAATAATATCTCTGTTTTGTCGACTGAAAAATGAAATAGTTTATGCACTTACAGACATTTTACTGGCATTCTGATTTTTGAACAGGTGTAGGGTTTCCTTTTATAGATATCTGATAGTTATTACATCAGCTTTGCACTCCAGTAATACTTCCAAACAATAGTATATCTAGGATTGTTGAGTTAATTAAGGTTTCCCTCTGTCTTATTTTTCATTAAGTCTTTAACTCCCTTTAGGTTCTAAAATGGTAGACAAAAATAAATGTTACATATGACCCTTTCAAGAGAATCTGTAAGATTTCAAGTTTGTTTTTTTTAAAGAATATTTGTAAGACATGAAACTAATTTTTGTCCCTAATATTATTGGAACAAAAAACTAGTACCTAAAACATTTACATCTGCATTTTTTAGATAAATGCAAGAATGTCCAGGAAAGCCAAATCTTCACTTTTTATAATGAAAATGAAAAACCCATTCTATAAATTCCCATGTTTAGCTCTATGCCAAGTTCACCACTAAATACTGACTAATGCTACATATAATTAATGGAACTTAAAGGGATTTACTGAATTAAGTCCACAGTGCTCAGAAGACAAAGGTTATATATGTAACACATCCTAACAGCAATGATTTTCTCTCTGCCAATTGGTGGGCTGAGGTACAGGGATCCTAGTAGCCTTGTTTTGAATATTGCAATCTTCTCTTAGACCCCTGCTAATATTATTCTCTTCTACACTTTCTCACCAACCAAATTTACCTCAATCCACAGCTATGCTTGTGACTATTAGTAGCAATATTCTGAGTCAGAAAGAGAATTAGAATAGTTTTTAATAATATATGATGGGAATATTTGCTCCTCTAATCAGGACTCCACTCCATATTCTGTACCTGTAATTCACAAATGGTGGTTCACCAAAATTGGGTAAAACCCAAACAGATCTGTACAAAAGTAGTCAAAATGTCACTTGCTTTTATCAATATTCTAGGAGAATAGGTAGAAATGAATTTCATCAATGTTAATTCCTTTACTCTCTCTGTAGAGATCAGTTATATGACTGTAAAACTTTAGCAAAACCAAAAAAAAGGAAGCATGTTAATAGCAATTTATATATGGCAGTTTTTTGTTTTTTGTTTTTTATTTTTTGGGCTGGGTGATTGACTCTAACTACTCATTTGTCAGAGAGAGAGCACACAAGCAGGCAGAGAGGCAGGCAGAGGCAGGGAGAAAAGCAGGCTCCCTGCTGAGCAAGGAGCCAGATGCAGGACTCAATCCCAGGACCCTGGGATCATGACCTGAGCTGAAGGCAGCAGCTTAACCGACTGAGCCACCCAGGAGTCCCTATATATGGCAGTTTTAAAACAAATTAAATTAAAAACTAAATTATATTATCTTTGTTTATCTTTATATCTCTTCTGAAGCAATTAGTAACAAACCATCTTTACTTAAGAAATGATGCAATTTAGTTTTATGACATTTTGTGTTAAGTGTGTTTTATGAATATGCAATTCAGAAATCTGACATAATTTTAACAATAAATTATGTATTGCTTTGTATAGAATGGACGTTGTCAAAATAGAAACCTTCTCATATATGTGATAAATATTTAGCCCTCAATATTAGCTTCATCTACTTAAGGTTAGTAATTATCAATTAAATTATCTTCTTAAGCAAACACATCCTTAATAGACTTAGGTATCTGGATTTCATAACTACTCTTTTACTAAGCAATATCTAATTCTCTCCTTTATCCTTTGTAATTAACTTCAAGGATTTAAAGTTGTACTTATTGCCAACAGTGATGAGCTTATTTGGATTCAATTAGCAACATTTATGTCTCAGATATTAGTCCTCATTTTATAATTTGTGTTATATTCACATGTCAATTAGCAGGCATGAAGAGTTGGTTATAGTAACTGGTTAATACCCACATGTCAAGTGATTCTATATTTTAAGCAGATTTGATTATTTACCTTTAGATACTTTCCATCACCATCACCCAAGTTCACTGTCACAGCCCATGATGAATGTAAATGCTCCCCTAAAAATATAGAGAAGCAGGCTCCCTGCTGAGCAGAGAGCCCGATGTGGGGCTCTATCCCAGGACACTGAGATCATGACCTGAACCGAAGGCAGCGGCTTAATCCACTGAGCCACCCAGGTGCCCCCAAAGTTGATTTTTTATTTTATGTTTTATCTTAATTTCACCCCTGGATGAAATCTACAAACTCAATTCCCTTATTTAGGTTTTTCAACCATCTCTCTTTAGCTGCTTTTTCAAGAGCAAGATCAGTCACTCTTCCTTCTAACTACATCCAGAGTTTGCTCTAACCCTGGTAAGATTACAGGACAGTTTGCAAACTTCCATGGCTCATTCACAAAGGATGACTAAGAGCTAATAAATGGAGAGCAGGGAGATGAGCATTTCAGAAAGAAGTAGAGATATGTAAAAGAGTGTGTTTGGAGTAATGGTGGGAAGTTTGGCCTAGGGTATATGAGGATAACGCCAAGAGTCTATGTAGTTTTGCTTTCATATATAAGGAATAATAGTGTATCTATATATAATATCCTATTTTATTATTGCTAATCTATGCCTCAATACAGAAAGGAAGGAAGGAAAAAAAGGAAGAACTAAGGGAAGAAATAAAGGATAATGAAAGGGAGGAAAGAAGGAAGAAAGAAATCATAATTCTAGATGACCTATTTGGATCCAATTAGTAACATCTGTGTCTTAGATGTTTATCTATGCCAATTTCATAATTGTGTTGGAAGGTTATAATAAGGAAGAGAGGAAGGAAAGAAGAAAGAGAGGAAGCAAGGGAGGAAGGAAGGAAATTCTATCCTGAAAGTTCTCCCTGGTCAATAAAATCTTCCTTATTCAGTCTTACGGTTGTCCAGCTCCCATAATCAAGCCTCACCAAAATGACCCTTAAAATCCCTAGTCATTCTATGAGACAGTACCACCCTGTAGCCAAAGCCAAGCAAAGACATCACAAAAAAAGAAAATTACACACCAATATTCCTCATGAACATAGATTCAAAAAACTTTCAAAAGCATATTAGACAACTGAATCCAAAATATATGTATTTTTTAAAAGTATAATCTATGACCAAGTAAGTGGACTTCATTTCAGAAATGGAAGTTTGGTTTAACATCCCCAAATCAATTAATCTAACGTATCATAATATATAGGACAAAAACTACATGATTATCTTAATAGATACAGAAAAAAGCATTTGACAATCCAACCCATTCAAGACTTAACAAACAAAACAATAACAAGAAACCTCTTACAAAATTTGGAACAGAAGATAATTTTTCTAACCTGATAAAGGGCTTCTACAAAAAAAACCTATGGGGGGGACTCCTGGGTGGCTCAGTCAGTTAAGCATCTGCCTTTGGTTCAGATCACGATCCCAGCTTGCTTCACCCTCTGCCTGCTATTCTCTCTCTCTCTCTCTGATAAGTAAATAAATAAATAAACTCTTAAACAACAACAACAACAACAAAAAAAAACTATGGGAATCATAATACTTAATGGTCAAAACTAAATGTTTGGCCTTAAATTCAGGTACAAGATAAGGATAACTAGTCTCAACTCTTCTACCGAATATAATACTGAGGTTTCTAGCTGGGGCAATTAGGCAAGAAAAGATAAAAGTCATCAAGATTGAAAAGGAAAAAGTAAAACTATTTTTATCTATAGATATCAGTATATGGAGAAAATCCTAAGGAATCCACAAACACAAAATATTAATTAATAAACCAGTACAGCAAGTTTGCAGGATTCAAAATGATTTTTTAAGAAACAACTGTATACTTATAAACTAGCAATAAATAATCTGAAAATTAAATTAGGAATTTCATTTGTGAGAGCATCAAAAAGAATAAAATGCTTAGGAATAAATTTAACAAAAAAATGCAAGAAGTAAACATGCAAAAATTTTAAACCTTTGCTAAGGGAAATAAGCTAAATAAATGGCAAGACATCCTACATCTTCATGGATTGAAGATTCAATATTGTTAAGTAGGCAATTCTCTTTAATTGCTCTGTAGATCAATTCAATTCCTATCAAAATCCTAGAACACTCTTTTTTACTTGTATATTTATTTTGTTGGTTTATTTTCAGGTACTAAATATACTTCCTTAGGATGAGCATTTCAGGTGCTTCCCTGTGACATGGCTTTACTACCTTAAGACAGGACCGGCAAACTATTTCCGTAAAGAGCCAGATAGTACATATTTTGTGAGTTATATAGTTTCTATCATAATTACTCATCTTTGCTGACATACATAGCACAAAAGCAGCCATAGGTAATATATAAATTAATGACTGTGGCTATATTTCAATAACATTTTATTTATAGAAACTGAAATTTGAATTTCATATAATTTTTATGAGTCACTGAATATTATTCTTCTTTTGATTTCTCAAGCATTTAAAATTATTAAAAGACATATTTTGCATATATTCTAAGAATATATATATAGAGAGAGAGAGAGAGAAAGAGAGAGAGAGAGAGACTTCCACAAACATGATGGGGTCAGATTTGTCTACACTACCCTAAAACGCTAAATAGTTTTATGATAATCCTTTTCTAAAAACATAAGAACACATTTTTTTGTTTCAAAGTGTTTACCTATTTTTTTCATGTTTACAAAATACAAAAAGAACTTATAGGAAAGTGACACTTTTTTAAACACCAAAACTAAGTTTTTATGGCTGCCTATATAGGTGGTACAGAGTAAGCAAGTTAACCCTTTTTTTTTTTTTTTTAGGTAAGTTCCATGCCCAATAGGGAGCTTGAACTCATGACTCAGATCAAGAGTCACATGCTCTACCAATTGTGCCAGCAAGTACTCCAAGTTGACCCTTTCGATTCCACATGCACTTGACATTAGATTTATTGACCATAGCTTAGGTTGGCAATCCCTACAAAATAAACTCAGGTTCATTGACGTAAAGAAGCCCAGGGACTAGATGGTGCTTAGAAAAGGATTTTTTAAAATACCTACCTAACCTTCTTGCAGCTTCCACGGCAGAGTGTTTTTGTTCCCTAGCTTTATGACAACATCTCTACTTTTGCAATATTCTAGTACCTACCTTGGTTAAATGTCTGGCTCACATTTTATTTTAGCTTTCAGTAAGTATCTATTCAGTAAGTCTTTGATTCCATCCCACTGTGAACTTACCCTCAATAACAATCACATGGTCTTATAGTGCCTATACGTAGTTGCTTCTAATTTCTCATTTAAAAAAAAAAAAAAAAGATTTATTTATTTTTGAGAGAGAGAAAGGGGGCGGGGGAAAAGGTAGAGGGAGAAAGTGAGAGAAACCCAAGCAGAATCTGCACTGAGCTCAGAGCCAAACGCAGGGCTTGATCTGGCAACCCTGAGCTCACGACCTGAGCTGAAACCAAGAGTCAGATATTTAACCAACTGTACCACCCAGGTGTCCCTGTTTTTATTTTAAGAGTTTGTAAGAACATTTATAATGAAATCTATACTCTTAGCAAGCTTTTAAGTATATAATATAGTATTGTTATCTATAGGCACAATGTTGTACAGCAGATCTCTAGAAGTTTTCATCCTGTATAACTGAAATTTTAAGCCCACTCATCAGGATCTCCTCATCTTCCCCTTCCCTTAGCCCCTCACAACAATTCTATTCCTGACTCCCATGACTTTGACTAATGTAGATAACTTATATAAACTGAATCATGATTGGGGACGGTATGTGAAATGGTGAGTGCTGTGAAGTGTGTAAGCCTGACAATTCACAGACCTGTACCACTGGGGCAAATAAGACATTATATGTTAATAAAAAAATTTTTAAATAAACTGTATCATGTAGTATTTATCCTTTTGTGACTGACTTATATCAGCATAATGTCTCCAGATTTTATCCTGAAAAAAGGCCAAAATCAGCACTGTAAAAGGCACATATGCGCTGATAGAAATCCCAAAGATTTCTGGACTGAGAGACCAGAAGATGAAACAGTTGTAACTTTGGCCTTTGAAAATTAGAGAGTCCCAGAAACAAGAAAGCTAGGGAAAGTGGCAAATTTCCTATACAATTTGTGCACAGAATATTCTGGCTAGCCCCCAAATTATGTATGCACAGAAAAGACTCAAAGCAACTCAAGAACAGAACTGAACTGAGATTTGAGTTGCCACCCACTGCAGGGAAGGAGAAAAACTAATATACTTCTGAAGAATATAACACAACCTGGAATCTCCAAAACATAATATTCACAATGTCTAGGATTCAATCCAAAATTAGTCAAAACACAAAGAACCAGGAAAATGTGACCCAGTCTCAAAACTAAAAATCAAAAACCTAGCCTGACAGTGAGATAACTCATATATTGGAATTAGTAGGTAAACATTTTAAAGCAGATATTATACTACTCAGTCAAACTAAAGTAAAATATACTCATGTCCATGGAAAGTCAGATCTTATCAGACAATAAAAATCATAAAACAGAATTAAATAAGAAGTTTTAGAACCAAAAAAAGTAATTTAATTTAATTTAGAACTTAAAAAACTCACTTGGTGGAATCTATAGAAGAATGAAGATTACAGAAGCAATACAGAACTTGAAGACAAATGAATATAAATAATCAAATCTGAAGAACAAATAGAAAATAGAATGGGAAAAAGTGTCAGAACCTCAGAGTCAGGTGGAATAATGACAAAAGCTATAATACACATGTAATTGTGGTTCCTGAGAAAGAGGAGAGAGAAACTGAAGGAGAAGATATTGGAATAAACAGTAGCTAAAAATGTAAAGAATTTGGTGAAAAATATACTTATAGATTCACAATGTTTACATATTCCTTAGCACAGAACAGTACATTCTCAAATATTACTTTTTAAACATCCGTGAAAACAATTCCTTCTCTTTCCTTACCAAAATAAAAAATTTGTCTCTGATGGATTAATTTGTGATATGGAAGCTAATAATTTAATTAATATATAAATATTAATTTATTATATATTATATTATATTATATTATATATCGTGTATTATTAAGATTATATTAATATATAATTAATAATCTGATAATTAAACTATATTGTACCCTACCAAGATATCTGACAAAATTGTCCCTTCTTTGATTAACTTGAAAGTCAATATGTCTATGAAAACACTAAATGATGTATTGTTAAAAAAAAAAAAAAAAGGAGGGTTCTGATTATGATCAAGTGTCTAAAAATTGTATATGTTTGTCTTCAGAAAAACTAAGACTTGACTACTCTTTGGGGAGATATTGCGGATTATAGTACAGAGATATTACAATGCAGAAATTGGTTGGTTATAAGTATTTTATTATCCAGGGGAAATATAGAATAAACTAATGTTTTTAAACATATAGTTTATTCTTGACCTTGTGTTGTGCTTTTTTTCTTTACCTTTATTTTAATCCTCATTTTTTAGGAGAGGAAAAAAAAAGGTTCAGTGAGCATAAAACAGCACAAGTGGTAACAGTCTGTCTGACTCTAAAGGCTCTCATGTCTCACACATAATAATATAAAGAGGAATAAATGAATATATACTTTTTTTGCAGTAAAAATAACAACAAAAATTTAGCAAATATCATCACAGATTGCATATTGCAGAGTATAGGAAATAGTATTCCTGGAGCACTATTTTAAAACCTGATAATGCAAGAAGCATATATGAGTTTCTAACAAATCTCCATTTCTGCATATTTTCTGTTTTTAGTACTGCTGCCCAGAGACACTACAGTGGTCAATACAGCACATAAAAATATATCAAGTAATTTGCTTGACAGTTAATCCACTACCAAAAAAGCATAGTTACATGCTTCCAAGGATTTATAAGTACCTGATCAAAGCAGGGATATATGTATTTAAAATAGTTAATTATCTCAGGAAACACTTTCTCAAGCATTTAAATCATAATGTTCATAACCCATTCATTCCCTGGTATTAATAAAACTGTTTAAATTTATTTCTTTTTTCTCTAAAATGGTTCTTAGAGGTTTGGAACCTTCCCTCTACAGGGACTCTGAAATATTTTACTATTCAAGAGAGAAAATTTCCAGTGCCATTACCAGAAAAGCATAAAAATATTTGGGCAGAGTGTGTTCTGTGATAGTAAGTTTATACATGACTAGAACACAAAAACAATATTTAACTTTCATCTCTGAGTTTAGTGAAGTGGAAACCATGCAATTTTTTCTGTCAATGCTCAGTAACTTTCCTGAGTCTAGAGTACATCTTCCATAAAATGGGCTATATAACTAAAGGGGCAAGTTCAAGGAGGTAGCAGAAAAACTAGACAATCAAGCCATGACATTCTCTTTAAGAAGGTGAATTTTTAAAAAAAGATTTCTTTTGAACCCTAAAAAATTTAGTGCAGATGAATATTAATGTGTATAAATAAATAGTAACTTAAAAATGTGTCACTACTCCAAACTTTATAGAGGAAGCTTCTACTTAAAGCAGGGAATTTTATTTTCATATTTTAAAAGCATTAGTATATTAATCAGAGTCAACACATTACTTTGAAAACTTTAGTTCCCAAAATCTTTTTAAGTTGTGCTTGCCCCTTTGAGGAAGCTGTTTTCAACACATAAGAACAAATAAATAAGTAACAAGTGATATCAAGATTGATTTGTCATGGAATGCAGAAATAAGTATTACACATAAACCTTGGTGTTAATGGTATGAAAGTGATGATATCCACATTAATGTACATGTCAACAACTTTGCTATTTTTTACTTCACCAATAACAGTAAAGATGAATTCCTTGAAGTATAAGAATAAACATAAGACCCAAGAATAAAAGGGGATTCTGGAAAATTGATGCAGTCATATTACAGTTTTTAAATATCCCTCCATTAGCAGATAAACGCAGACCCAGCAACTAAATAGAACAGTCCAAATCCCATGAACAACCTTTATAGTGAAATTAGGTAATAGGTATCCCTATGAGCCCCAAGAGAGTGTGAATGAAACAAACAAACAAAAAGCAACAATAGACAGAAGTCCCACCTAGTATAAGTGTCTTTGTGAGAGAAAACAAAGAAAGCAATAGAGAATCTGACAGATCTGAGAACAACAGAAATACACATAGCCAATGGGTATTTATTAAAATCACAACAGATCAATTCACGTAGGGCAACTAAAATTGGGAAGTTTATGGACAGCAAAATTGGGCAAGTGCAGGGGTTTGTGAGAAGATGTGAAGAGTAGTCTCTCAAAATTAAACATTCAGAGCTCACTGCAGAATAGCAAAAGGACATTAAGAAAATGGTACCAAACATGAAAGAGGATAAATTCAGATTATAAAAATTCTAAAATGAGATGACAGATATCTTGATAAAATCAGAAATGAAGAAATAACATTTAAAAAAGAGAAAGAAAGAAACAACATTTCCCATATTAAATCCAAGCAAGAGGGAAATGCAAGAACAAATAAATACAACACATTAGAGCTGTAAGTGAAATAAATGGTGAAAAAAATAAAATATCAAAAATAAAAATAATTGAGAAAAAGGAAATGGAAGAATTTGAGATAAGTGACAGTTGCTTAAGATTGTAAAAAAGAGAATCCAAAATGGTAATAGCAGTTTCTGAGGAAAAACACCAAAACAAAGGAATAGAATAATGCCAGCTCAACTATAATTCAAGTAACTTTCTTGAACAATTAGAAAAAAATTGAGGTGACATCAGTGAAAATGACTGAGTAGGGAACTCCAAAAAACCTATCCTTCCTCAAAGGAAGTAAATAAATTGGTTAGGATTGTCAGAAGCATCTTTATTGGAACTCTGGAAACTAATCAAGGGTTTCCAGCAACCAGGCAAATATTTAATCAAGAAAAAAAGGAAACAGCTGAGTCTCAGAAAAAAGATTAGTGGAGTTTTAATTTGCACTGGCCCCATCACTCTCTCCCCAGCTGTGCAGCCGTGAAGGCAGCCTTGAAGACAGCAGCCTCCATTTTCAGTAGATATTATAGTTTCCTAATACTAGAGGGAGGAGAATAAACCTTATAAATAAACCTTATTCTCAAAGAATTTTGGCTCTTTGTTTTGAAATGTCTTATGGTTATGTGAATAGTCAGCTTAAAGCCTCAGCCTTAATTTCACTTAATTCTCACCTCTCTGAAGTCTGAGGTGGCTACTTTTGACTGTGTTTGTCAAAAACATTCAAAGGCAAATGCATTAGCCATTTGCCCACCTGGGGCAAGAGATGATATTTGGGACAAATAATAGAGTAATCTAAAAGCTAGAGAATAAAGATAGGAAATGAGATGCTTTTGGAAATAAGGGCTTTGAAAAGCTTCTACATACTCCCAGAAGACCACAATATGCCCAGGATTGGCCACATGCTCAGAAAAGGCCCATGAAGGTCCCAGGTTCTTTTCTTTGCCTGAACTTCAAGCTCTGCAAAAGTAGAAATGAAGTATGAGGCAAAGTTGAAAACTATCTGCCTAGGTGTGGAAGGGGTACTCCAACACACAACTAAAGCACATATGCAAATATTTGTATTTTTTTTTTAATTCTTAGGTGTTTAAGGAAATCAGTGCCAAATTATAAGTTAAATATTATAATAATGAAATAGGAATTTCAAGGGCCACCTACAACAAAGAATATAGACTTTACAAAATTAGGGTGGAAAAAGCAACTAAACAAATATATGAAAAACTACAAGCAAAACAAAATTCCTTGGGGAGCAGGAGAATCTAATCCTGAAGGATGCACAGTATTAACAGTCTAATTTTCAATACAAAAATTAAGAGGCAAAGAAACATGAATGGATGACCTATGCCCGGGGGGTGAGGGAATGGAAAGAAATTGTCCCTGAAGAAGCCCAGACACTGAACTTACTAGACAAAGCTTCTAAGTCAATTTCAGATATATTCACAATGCTAAAGAAAAGTGTGGACAAAGAACTAAAGGAAATAATGAATATAATGTCTCACTAAATAGAATATCAATGAAGAGATAGAAATTATAAAAAAGGAACAAAATAGAAATTATATGATTAAAGAGTATAACTATAATAAAAAATTCATTAGAGGGCTTCCACAGCATATTTGAGAAGGTGTAAGAAAATATCAGCTAACTTAAAGTCAAATGAAATTACAAAATCAGAGGATTAGAAAGGAAATAGAATAAAGTAAAATGAAGATTAAGAGACTGAAGACAGAAACTAAGACACCTATGGGACATCATTAAATATGTTAACATACCCATAATGTTAGTTCCTGAAAAAGAAGAGGAAAAAGTAACAGATAGAATATTAGAAGAAATATTTACCAAACTTCCCAAATTTGATGAAAGACATGAATCTGCATACTCAACAAGCTCATGAATGTTAAGCTGAATAAACCCAAAGGGATCAACATTGAGACGTTCTAATAAACTTTTGAAAGTAAACACAAAGGAAAGTCCTGAAAATAGTAGAAATCCTCTATAATATTAACAGCTAACTTTTCATTAAAACCATAGCAGCTATGGGAAGGCATATTCAAAGTATTAGGGGGGAAAATTATCAACCAAGAATTATATATCTGGCAAAACTATCTTCCAAGAATGAAGGGGAAACTGAGGTATTCTACCAAACAGAAACTGAAAGTTTATTACCAGGAGACTTGCCCTACAAGAAATGCAAAAAGGAACTCTTAAGATTGAAATAAAAGTACAGTATGCAGTAACTTAAATCAACACAAAGAAATAAGAACACCAATTAAAGATTGGTGCCTGGGTAAATACAACATTTTAACATTAATATAATTTTTATTCTTAAGCCTTTTTGCCTTCATGATTTAAAAGAAATAAATTAAATAATATTTATAAGTCTATGTTTATGGCACAAAAAGTATAAAGATGTAATTTGTGACAACAAATTATAGAATTAATGTACACTATGGAAGATAAGATGTTGCTAATTCAAAAAATATTGCTACAAATTAGGATGGTATCTGTAATCTTCACAGAAACCACTAAGAAAATAACTAAAAATCATTTAGCACAAGATAAGAAAAAGAATAAAAATGTTAACTAAAACATAATTATCTAACTGAAAAGAAAGCAGTAAAGGAATAATTGTGGAACAAAAAAACAAATGCAAGACATATGGAAAGCAAATAGCAGAATTGCAAAACTTCTTCCTTACCAGTAATTACATTAAGTGTAAATGAGTTAACTCTACAATTAAAAGGTAAAGATTAATAGGAAGAATTTTAAAAATCCAACAATACGGTGTCTATAAAATACTCACTTCAAATTCAATGACAAATCTGTTGAATGTTAGAGGATGAAAAAAACACATTTCATGAAAATAACAGAAAGTGAACTAGAGTGGATATACTAAGCTGGAGTAGCTATACATATAACAGATGTTAAATCAATGTAGGCTTCTATCCAAAAACTATTATAGGAGACAAAGAAGGATATCATACAATGATAAAAGTATCAATCTATCAAGAATACATAATAATTATAAACACATATGCAATAACAGAGCTGCAAAATATACAAAGCAAAAACTTACAGAATTGAAAGGGAAAATAGTTCAAGAATAATAATAGTTATAAAATAAAATAGCTAGACAAAAGATAGACAAGGAAAACTAGGATGTGACAACTATAAGATAATTAGACCTAACACATACCTGTAGAACACTATACTCAACAGCATAATACACATTCTTCTTAACTGCACAAAAATAGTCTTGGACTAACCATATGTTAGTCCACAAAACATGTCCCAATCAATTTAACAAATTTGCAATCACACCAAGTATCTTCTCTAACAACAATGAAATGAAATTAGTTATCAATAACAGAAGGAAATTTCAAAAAGTCACAAATAGGTGGAAATTAAACATGTTCTTAAACAACCAATAGGTCAAAGAAGATATCAAAATGAAAATTAGAAAATACATTGAAATGAATTAAAATGATCACAACATATCAAAGCTTATGAGGTGAAGTGAAAGTACTCAGGGAAATGTATTTATCTGCAAACATATATTAAATAGAAAAAAAAAAAAGATCTGAAATCATTTAACCTAAACTTCTACTTTAAAGAACTGAATGGAAAAAGAGCAAACTAGGGGTGCCCAGGTGGCTCAGTTGTTAAGCATCTGTCTTTGGCTCAGGTCATGATCACAGGGTCCTAGGATCGAGCCCTCTGTTGGGCTCCCTACTCAGCAAGAAGTCTGCTTCTTTCTTCCCTCTTTCCCTGCTTGTGTTCCTTCTCTCACTGCCTATCTCTCTGTCAAATAAATAAACAAAAAAACTTAAAAAAAAAAAAAGCAAACTAGAGGTGTCCGAGTGGCTCAGTTCATTAAGTGTCTGCCTACAGTTCAGATCATAATCTCAGGGTCCTGGGATTGAGCCCAACATTGGACTCCAGGCTCAGCAGGGAGTCTGCTTCTCCCTCTGACTCTGTCCCTGCCCCTGCTGGTATACTCTCTCCCTCTCTCTCAAATAAATAAATAAAATCTTTTTTTAAAAAAGGAAACAACTAGACCAAATGCAAGCAGAAAGAAATAAATAATAAAAATTAGAGCAGAAATAAAGGAAAAAGAGAAAAGAAAAGATTATAATAAAAATAAAAATAAAAGTTGATTCTTGGGTGCCTGGATCACCCAGTCAGTTGAGCATCTGACTCCGGGTTTCAGCTCAGCTCATGTTCTCAGGGTCTTGGGATCCAGCAGCACATCAGGCTTGCTGCTCAGTGGGGAGTCTGCTTGTGTCCCTCTCTCTCTGCCCCTCCCAAGCTCACTCATGAGCGCTTGTTCTCTCTCTCTCTCCCTCTCTCTCTCTAAAATAAATAAATCAATCTTTTAAAAAAATAAAAAAATAGAAGTTGATTGTTTCATCAGAGTGAATATGAAGTAATTATGACAGAAATAAAATACATTATAAGAGGATATTTTGAATGTATCACAACAAATTAAACTACCTAAATGAAATGGTCAAATTAGTAGAAACACACAAACTATCAAAACTGACTTAAGAAGATATAGAAAATATGAATAGAATTAGTAAACAGTAAAGAGATTAAATCAGTAACCAAACACTTCCAAAAAAGAAAACCAAAACCATATTGAGATACCACCTTACACCAGTTAGAATGGCCAAAATTAATAAGACCGTAAACAACATCTGTTGGAGAGGGTGTGGAGAAAGGGGAACCCTCTTACACTGTTGGTGGGAATGCAAGTTGGTGCAGCCACTTTGGAAAACAGTGTGGAGATTCCTTAAGAAATTAAAAATAGAGCTTCCCTATGACCCTGTAATTGCACTACTGGGTATTTACCCCAAAGATACTGATGTCGTGAAAAGAAAGGCCATGTGTACCCCAAAGTTGATAGTGGCAATCGCCACAGTCGCCAAACTGTAGAAGGAACCAAAATGCCCTTCAATGAATGAATGGATAAAAAAGATAAGGTCCATATGTACAATGGAGTATTATGCCTCCAGTAGAAAGGATGAATATCCAACTTTTGTATCAACATGGACGGGACTGGAAGAAATTATGCTGAGTGAAATAAAGTCAAGCAGAGAGAGTCAAGTTTCATATGGTTTCACTTACTTGTGGAGTATAAAGAATAACACGGAAGACATTGGGAGATGGAGAGAAGTAAGTTGGAGGAAATTGGAGGGGGAGACAATCCATGAGAGACTGTGGACTCTGAGAAACAAACTGAGGATTTGAAGGAGGGTGTTGGGTAAGTCTGGTGGTGGGTATTATGAAGGGCACGTATTGCATGGAGCACTGGGTGTGATGCATAAACAATGAACTCTGGAACACTGAGAAATAAAATATAGAATAAAATAAAACTACTCTTTCAATTAAAAAAATAAAGAAAGAAAGAAAAGCCCTGGACAATATGCTTTCACTGGTGAATTCTCCCAAGGAAAGAATTAATACCAATCTTTCTCAAATTCTTTCAATAATTAGAAGAGGATGAAAAACTTTCTAACTCATTCATGAGGCCAGTGGTTATACACACACACACACACACACACACACATACACACATACACACACACACACATAGAAATACATGTTTGTGGACACATACACAATGCCATTAAAAATAGTAAAATACTTGGAAATAAATTTAACCAAGAAGTTTTAAGATCAGTAGACTGGAACTACCAAACATCACTGAAAGAAATTTTAAAATCCCTAGATAAATAAAAGGCATCACACGTTGGTTGTGAATTGGAACACTTAATATTGTTAAGATAGCTATCTCTCCAAATTAATGTGCCAGTTCAATGCATTTCACACCAAATTGCAATCACCTCTTGTTAAAATGAACCAGATCCTAAAATTCATACATAATCACAATGGACACATACTAGCAAAACACTCTTGAGAAAGAACAAAGCTGAGGTATTCATATTTTGTGAATTGAAATTTACTATATATCAATAGTGATCAAAAGTGTGCTATTAGCATAAGGATAGATATACAGATCAATGGAATAGGTGTGAAAATTGGCATCTGTGAAAGGGTGCCTGCGCGGCTCAGTTAACCATCTGCCTTTGGCTCAGGTCATGATCCTGGAGGCCCAGAATTGAGCCCTGCATCTGGTTCCCTGCTCAACAGGAAGTCTACTTCTTCTTCTGCCTCTCCCCTGCTTGTGCTCTTTAGTTCTCTCTCAAATTAAAGAAAAAAAAAATCTTAAAAAAGAGAGAGAAAGAAAGAAAGAAAGAAAATTGGCATCTATGGTTAACTGATTTTTGACAATGTTTTTAAGATTATTCCATCTAGAAAGAATAAAATTTTCAACCAATAATTCTGGGAAAACTGGATATCCATATGCACAAGAATAAATTAGTTTATCTACCTCACATCATATGCAAAAATAAACTCAGGATAAGAGCTAACATTAAAAATTCTGGGTAACCATTCATGACTTTGGATTTGGCAATTCATTCTTAGATATGACACTAGGACACAAGCAACTAAAGAAAAAAATAGAATATTTGGACTTTCAGGGAACTAAAAACTTTCATGCATCAAAGAACTACCAAAATGATGAAATCCAGCCCTCAGGATGGGAGACAATATTTGTAGAAATCCAGAATATGTAAAGAACTCTTACAATTCAATAAGAAAAAAAGAAAAACAACCAGATTTTAAAATAGACAAAAATCTTAGACATTTTTTTTTCAAAGAGGGTATAAAAAATGGCCAAAAAAATACGGAAAGAATTTCAATATCATTAGCCATGGGCAAAAGCAAATTGAAACCCTGAAACCCCACTAAGATATCACTTCACACCCCCAGGAGATGCCATAATAACAAAAGAGGAAGGAAATAGGTGATGGTGAGGATATGGAAAAATTGAAACCCTCATACATTGTTAGTAGGAATGTAAAATACTACTACTGCTATGAAAAACATTTTGGAAACTGCTCAAAATTTAACATAGGATTAATATATGATCCACCATTCCACTCCTAGGTATATACCTAAAAGAATCAAAAAACAGGGGTTAAAACAAAAACTTGTACGAAAAATACTGCTAACAGCATTATTTATAATATCCAAAAAATAGAGATGGTCCAAATGCTTATCAACTGATAAAAGGCTATACAAAATGTTGTATATACATGTAACAGAATATGAAATATGATTCAGCCATAAAAAGAAGGAAGTATTGATACACTGCTGCAATATGTATGAACCTTGAAACAGTATGCTAAATGAAAGAACCCAGACATGAAAGTCCATGTATTGTGTGAGTCCAAGTATATGAAATGTGAAGATTAGTCAAATGCATAGAGATAGCAGATTAGTAGGGGCCAGGGGCTAATGGGAAAGAGGGGAAACTGCTTAATAAATACCACTTTTATTTAGGAGGTGATGAAAATGCTCTGGAATTAGATGATAATACCACTTAGTGAGTTCACTAAAAATCACTGGGCTTTATGCTTTAAAATGGTTAAAATGATGAATTTTATATTAGGTGAATTTTATGTCAAAAAATTGAAATTGCACATTAAAAGTGTACTGAAATACTGAGTCACAACAATTGACATTGAAAAATTACTTAACCTTAAAAGAAACCTCTTTTGGACATAAAAAAAAAGAGAATTTAAGAAAAAGAAAAAATAGATTATCATCAGATTTTAATAGTAACATCCCATGTTAGAAGAAAATTAAGTGAGATACTTAAGATACTCAGAAAAGAAAATATGGCCCCAAATTTTATAACCAGCAATAGTGACTTTCAAGTATAAAGAGCACAAATTGTTTTCAGCTCAAGAACTCAAGAAATGCTGTTCCTGTGAACACTCCCTGAGTAATTTGCTACAGAGTGAGCTTCAGATAAAAAAAAAAAAAATTAAGAAAGGTATCAACACAAGATCTGACAAGCATTGCATGTATTTGCATGTATTTTTACCACAGGATTAAAGTAAGAACTGAAAGAATCTTATATATCCATATATATATATAGATATATATATCCATATATATGATATATAGATATATATCCATATCTATATATCTATATATCATATATATGGATATATATATCTATATATCATATATATGGATATATATATATATCTCCATGTGCTCTAGTTGTAAAGTTGAGTCCTTTTGGGTAGTTCATACTTTTCCAGAAATTTGTCCGTTTCACTGAAGTTTTCAAATTTATTGACACAAAGTCAGTTGTACTCATCTCATTCATATATTTTAGTATTTGTTGAATACTTAGTTTCATCTTCTTTTTAATTCCTAATATCAGTTCATTTGGGCTTTCTTTTTCTTTTTCACTTTATAAATCTTGTTCAAGGTTTATCCTTTTTATTAGTCTTCACTAAAAAATAACATTTACCTTTGATGACACCTACTATATTGTCTCCACTGATTCTGGCTCCTAACTTTATTGTTTCATTTCTTATACTTCTTTGTCTTTGTTTTTAATCATTTTTTAAATTTCTTAATTTCAACAGTTAATTCATTAATTTTTAGCCTTTCTTTTATTCCAACAAGCATTTTAAGGCTATAAATTTCCCTCAAAAAAGCACTTTACCTTCTTCTCAAAAATTTTATAACTATTATTTAAGTTGTCATTAATTTTCAATTATGAGTACTTATTTGGACTTGTAGCTCCAGATTTTCTCCCCACTGTGATCAGCATATGGGCCAATAACATCCAGCCTGTAGGTCTCCGCTGATTATTGATATTTCCAAAAGTAAAACATCTCTTAACTCTGTACATATTATTTCTTGTCATTTGTGTTCTTTAAGGAACTCCCTTGCACTCTGCCACATCTTTGGAAACATTGTATTACTTTATACACAATTGCTTCTTCTGAAGTTTCCCTTATATTACTAAAAATAAAAGCACAATAAGAGTAGGGATCAAAAAAAAGGAAAAAGCATAGCAATTATTCCTATAAACATCTGTGATACTCAATTCTTCCAGAGGGCAGAGCTCTTAAATGGTCTTTTCTCTCAGTTTGAAGGCCTAACACAATGCACTACATCTTCAATTGTGAATAAATGAATGATCGCATTTCTGATTGGAAGAGCCTGCCAAGTTATTAGAAACCAATTTAAGAAAATCTACATATTATCAATCAAATCTCATCGTCTAATATGAACATATGATTTAAGTTTTCTATTGTTTTAAAATTCTAGAATCAGATTTTGTTAAAAATAGTTTTTACCTAGTGAAAAAGCAAGCTTATCTAATTTCTTACAAAAACCTTGAAGAGGGCAATGGGCACTCTAGTTTTAGTAGCTTTCTGAAGGAACTAGAGCTGAATATTACAAAAAGAAATTTTGTTGTTTTTGTGTGTGTGTGTGTGTATGTGTTTTGTTTTGTTTTACAAAAAGACTTTTTGAAGATAATTATTTACAAGTGCAACTTGTTGCTGTGAATTTTTGTCTTATCAGTAATAAAACATCAAAGAGAAAAAAAAAAAAAAAGCACTGCTCAGTCAAGAAAATAGAGATACTTTTCCATGGCTTGAAAATCAAGCTTATTCACACACATCATGCAGGACATCAACATGATTTCTTTGTTGGAATCTGCTCAAAGTAGAAATTTATCTCCTTGTGTTAACCTAAATACCATGGGACTTTTAATGACCATGCTTCTTTATGCCTAATCTAAGAGATGAGGCCTCCAACCAGCTCAAATCCCTGATACCCCACTGAGGCTGTGAATCACCACAGACTCAATACATACCCCCTGGTGAATCCTTCATGCACACTTTCCTCAGCTTTTTAAATCTGACAGATCAATTGGGTACAATTGCACAGGTGGAACATTTTAGACTTAATTTCTTTTTTTCATGTTCTCTCTGTCATTCTCCCCTTCATCATCAGACTCATTGTCTATGCTACTAAGAAAGTCTTTTTCTTTTTTAATCTATTTCATTCCCTTCATTCTTGTATCTCCTCCCCTTCTCCCTCTTTCCTTGTCTCCCTCTCCTTACTTTCAAAATATGTGTCACTTTCTCCTTTTCCTTCTCTGCTATTCTCTACCAATGTTTGGTATTAGTACTGAACTTCTCATCTCTTTCCCTTACCAAAGTTCAATATAATCGACTTGGTGAGAGGATATATAAGTGAGATGTCCTTCTAAATCTTGCTTCCTGTTGTCAGGTTAAAGGAGAGAACAGGATAAATCTCAAGCTTCAGTTTTTAAAAAGGTGTAATTTTCTTAGGAGCTTGAATTTGATTCTTCTTCAAGTATTATCCTAAAGTACATTCATTTCACTTCGAACTGATGTGTAACCTCATCAGTCAGAGTTTGATTCTTCCTAGAGCCCAGAATAACTTCTCTCTACTCGATTCTGTCTTTGGCCACTCGTTATGCTCTCTTGTCAAAGTTGCAGTGTACTTCCTTCCATTTACCGCAGTTGGTCTCTCTTCTTTTCCCTTCACGGTTTCCATGCTGAGTAATCTTTTTTGGATAGGCCTAATCTATTTTTTTTTTCCCCTGCAAGAATAGACACTGGGGATCTAATTATGGTAGTCACAACTTCTCTAATAAATGTTAGTTTTGAGCATGATGTTTGATGTTTCTAGGAGTCTTCAGTGAGAACTGAATTAAAAGCTCAGTCCTGCTACTTTATTGCTTGGGTGTCATATTTCTGAAGCTATTCTAAAGAGGGTTCATTTTAGTTATATAGTGAAAAGTGGATTTTTAAAAATTCTTTCTTATATATGATCACTGACATTAATTGAACATCTACCGTGTAGCAGGTCTTATTCTAAGTAGTTTATGATACAAACCAGGTATTGTTCTAAGTGCTTTTTAATATGCTATCATTTAATCCCCACAGAGACTCTGTGAAATTGGTAAAATTTTACATTATACATCAGCAGAAGTGGAGGCACAGGGAGAAGTCTGAGGTCACATGCCATCCGAACCCTGGTGGTCCAACCCCAAGTCTTCACTCTTAATCATTACTCCACAGCTGCCTGCTTGGATAATCACAAAAGAGCTTGATTTGGGGAATTTCACATTTAAATAGAAAGTGCCAAGTGTTTTATTATTTGGTTAGCTGCCCTTCTTACCGGCCCTGAGGAATACAGAAAATATTGTCATTTAATTTTATGGATGGTGAAAATTAAGCAGTTTGATTTCAGGTTTCTTGATGTTCCCTAGTAATGATTCCCAGTCTGCTGCTTTACAGACCAACAAACATTTTACTTCTCCAGATAGCATGAGGCATTTGGACTTTATTATTAGAAGAGTAGTCATGGTATCATTATTAATGCAGTATTTGTAAATTTCATACTGGGAGGAAAACAAAAATTAGAGCTGTCTAAAGAAAAGCACATGTAGCTATTCAAATAGTCTTACAAATAACTACAAATAAAAACAGAAAAACATTCTTTATGCAGCAAATCCCCACATGTACTTAACTAGCACTTATAAAGTGCCTCTTATTTCCTAAGCATTATGCAAGGTACAATGAAGAGATCGGCATCAATAGGAAAGGGACTCCTTTCAGATAGAGAGCTTTATGAGTGTCATTTGTGTATATAATTGGTCACACCTAATCTTCTCTCAGGGGTGTGGTTGATGACTAAGAGGACTCAAAGGATCGTTATGGAATATCATTTAATAATAGAACATGATAGGGCGCCTGGGTGGCTCAGTGGGTTAAGCCGCTGCCTTCGGCTCAGGTCATGATCTCAGGGTCCTGGGATCGAGGCCCGCATCGGGCTCTCTGCTCAGCAGGGAGCCTGCTTCCTTCTCTCTCTCTCTGCCTGCCTCTCTGCCTACTTGTGATCTCTCTCTGTCAAATAAATAAATAAAAATCTTTAAAAAAAAAAAAAAATAATAGAACATGATACCCTCATGACTGTCAATTCTTGCCTCAGTTGTCCCATGTACAAAAATGGGAGAAACACAAATATGGGTAGAATAGGAAAGAAAAGAGTTAAATGCAAATGGAAATTGTGACAGAGGCCAAAGCAAAGAGAACAATATAAAGAAGGTCAGATTTACTAAGCCCTCCATTAACCAGCTGTGCCGGAGTTGCTCCCACTTGCTCATCGTCAAGTCCCTGTTCAACAGTAGGGATAGAGTTATTGACAATAGATCTCAGGAGCATCCTCTAGATACTTGAACTAATGTTTATTTTAAGACTTAGAGTGTAAGAGAGATATTTAAATCCCACAGTTATTTAAAATTAGCTCTTGAGAAGATGACTTTCAGATTTTCCCCTTAAGCTCTTCATTGTGATTTGCTGCCATCCTGGAAATCTTAAAATGGCTGATAAAGAAATGTGTCAAAAGGGCACCTGTTTCCAGACACTCAAAGGGAAGGGCAGGGAAAATGTTATTCACCTAGTTAAACCAACCACAAAGTTCCTGGAAAGCCTACTGACAGCTTAATCAAATGGTTATGGCAGTTTTCATTCCTTGGACTGTTTCTGGCTTGCCCTTCAGTAAGTAAATGAAACTTGGACAAGCATGAGTTTTCAGTGTCATCTTTGGAAGAGGAAATGTCAGCGCATTTGTTATACCAGAAGAATTAAAACTCCTTGAATATAATTCATCATGCATGTCTACTCAGAGAAAGGCAGATGGAAAATTGAGGATATTGGAAGTTGAAAGAAGAAGACAATTTTTTGTTTTAAAGGAATAGAAAAAAAAAAAAAATCTGAGTTTGGGCCTCCATTGTCCAGGAGCTTATCTCTCTATTTCAGCTTACTTATTTCTGGAGACAAATATTTAAGACACATAGTGTCATCCAGTTCAATTACTGACACAGGACTACTTTACCACAATGGCCCTGGCAGCTTATCTAGACTCTATATGGACATGTCTAATGAGAGCAAAGCCCACCATGGAAAATATCCATTCACTCAGCTGCTTTATAAGTTGAACAGTTTGAAAATAAATAAGGGCTTTCTTATTTTGAGAAACTTCTATCCATCTTAATAGTGGCCCCAGACTTACCTCATATACAGGACTGACCTTCACATTTTTTGAAATAGCTATCAGTCACACTCAACCATCCCACTTCTTGTGGCTAAAATCCTTAAATCTTGGTGTTAAATAATCTCAGTTCTTTAATATGTTGTTCATAATATAGAGTTGTTATACTCTTCACTATTCTGGTCACAGCTTGGAAGTGATTTTAATTTTCAGTGTTTCTTAAAAATGTGTTCAGCACAGTGAGAAAGAGAAAAGCAACCTCTCTCACCCAAAGGCAGACCTGGCACTATTAGAGAGGCCTCTTTGTTGCTGCCAGGAACTGGCCTAGAACTCACAGAACATATGTTCAACTCTGTTGAACATAAACAATTTCACAGAATGCCTACATAAGACAAGGCCACTCTGACCATGATGGATTAAGCCAAAACCGAAACCACTTTGTAGACATTAAACAAAAATGACCAAACATCTTTTACCCCAACTAATATGAGTCCCTGCTGGTTGTTCATTTCTTTCTTTACTAACTACAGCATTGGCCTCACTTTAATCCTCCTACCTTCTCCATAAAAATTACTAAGATAACTATTCATAAAGTTGGCATTAGGACAACAGAAAGGCAAAAATATTTGATATAGGATCTGAGAGACTAAGATAGAGCAATAATAATTGTAGTACTACTTACTATTACTACTACTACTACTCTTCTTGCTACTAATAACAACACAAAATTAGAGCCAATATTCACTAAATACTTGGCCATGTGCTAAATAATTTGCTTATGTTATCTCTTTGATGTGTCCAATTTGTGAAACAAGTAGAGATATAATCATTTTACATTAAAAATAAAAAAGTACAGCCTGTCAGAGGAATTAGCCCAAGATCACTAAAAGGTAATAATTAAGTATAGAAACCAAGATCCAAATCCACATGCCATACTTTTACTCACTCAGCCAAAGGCAGTGAGCGGGACTGACATTCTTGAAGTGATTTGTCTAATCAAAAGAAGGATGCCTTTTGAAATTTGTCTGATCAGAGGATATGTGTGTTGCAAATCCTCAAAAAGGTACCTGTGTGCCAACTATGAATCCTCTTACTACAGAAAGAATCCATGCCAGTCTTGGCTTAAACATCTTCTTTGAAGGATTTTCATAAAGTTTGGATAATTTTTATTATTTCTATTAATTCTCAGTTCCAAATACATCTGCCAATCTTTACATGCCAAGTACCAACTAAAAGGTTGTTCTGTATCAGCCAAATTATCATTTTGTTCCATCTTTCACTAAGCTTCCACTGCCTCATCAAAAATTGGAAATATTGGTACCCAAATTCTACTGTGTAATCAGAGGTATTGTTCATCTCCATGATCTTATTCTGACCAAGAAGATGATGCTGTTTTATAGAATCTTTTGCAGCCTACTTCTGGAAATTCAAATAATCTGCTTGGTGATTTGTGTTGATTGAAAAGGAAAGATTATAATCTAGTCATGCTTGTTAGAAAAGGTGAAGAGCAAAATAACTCACCAAACACATATTTTCCTTCATGAAAATTCACAAAATTACAAATATTACAAAATTACAAAAATAATTAGCAACACTTCATGCACCAAAGACACTGGGTGAAACTCCAAAGCTTATGTTCAAGAGAACTCCAAGTCCTTCCTAGAAAAACAAAATAAGGCAACCTGTATGGTTCACCTTTTCCCAAAGAAAGCCAATAAGCTCTGTTAATAATTTCAGAAAATAGCTAAGTTCACTAAGTCAATTTCTGAGAATAAGAAAGAATTTAGTTGTTCAGTTACTAAGATAATAACAATTATTTGGCTCCAAAATTGTTCCGAAAGGTGCCAGGCTGAAAGCTTTGAGAATCAATATCATTTTCTCTGAATATGCTAAATCACGTATAATAAAGGGCAGCTTCAGGGCAAATGACTCCAGCCAGAATTTGAAAAGAGTACAAGTACAAGTACAAGCTAGCATAGCCCAAAGGCCAACGATCTATGAAAAATCAGAAATAATGCCACAGGCAAGTGAGATGGGATTTTGTTAAATGGTGAAAAGAACACAATGTGAAATGTCAAAGAATGAGAGATATGGAAAAGGCCTCAGATATAATTATATAGCTGTATAATATTTCATTTTAATATACCTCTTATCCATTTACTGTAAGCCGAATGAAGACAGGGACATGACAGCCTTGATTATTTTTGTATTATATTCTCCTTAAGAGATTAAGTGGAGAATAAAGTAATGAATATCCACCCACTCTCTTGCAAGGTGTATCTATTATTTTGTGGGCCCAGCATTCATTTACCTCACAGCAGGGCTTCTGTTTTCCCAAGGGACTTACAGGTTTTCTATTTTTAGCCTATGCTGCAGGTGAGGTGGTCACCCCAACACTTCTCACTGGACAAATGGTCTGTTGCACGATCTAATGCGAACTCATCAGCACATTCCATCTCTCTTAAGTGTAGTAATCTATTTGGGGAAGGGCACATGACACAAAAGAAATCACTACAACTAAATTTCAGGATTTGGGGTGACCTTGGAGGCTGGGGTTCTTGGTTGAATAAAAACCTGCATATTCTGAAGGCTACCACGTGGTAAGTTCTTCCCTGATAATGCAGTTAACATAGGCTAATAAAGAGCCACTAGAGATAGTAACAAAAGAGTTAATATTACACTCTTCCTTGTACAGATGGAGAAAGTAGAGTTCAGAGAAGGGAAGTACCTTACACTTCTTACATTCAATACTTCATAGTGTAAAGAATTGTGACTAGCACCATGGCTCCCAATTTCTAACTCTTTCCACTATGCCAGGCTGCCTTTACTGAACATGTACTAAGCTTACTAAAGCCATGAAAGATTATGAAAAGGGATATCGATCATTTTATATTTAAACCAATGCAACAATTTCCTTGGAGAGAAGAACCCAAAAACTACTTCTACAAGATGCACCCCTTTTTCTCAATTATGCTTCTCCAAATTAGAGGCAGGATTTGAGCCTCTTAGTTCATTTGGCCATTTAGCATTCTGCTGAGACTGCCCAAAGAAGAGCCAATTGTGCCCAAAGGGTAATCTAAGAAATAAATCAGTAAAATTACTCATTGAAATTGTTATTACCAGAAACAGCACTTGGCCATTTGGCAGGTAATTTGTAGTAATGTTTAGTAATTGATAGCAATTTCTAATAATTAAATGTTGAGCCATTTCTTCACTTAATATTGGTCTCACTTAGTGAACCCAGTACTAAGAAAAGGAATTAGTGTTTGATAGCCATGTCTGTCATTTAAATGCTTTAGTAAGCAGACGAAGTAGAGTTAAGGAGGAAGTGGGTAATGTACAGGGTTGGATTGCCTAAGTGGTTTGGTACTAAAGTAACTATCCCTGATTATATGATTAATAAACATTGGGTTGGGTGAAAGAAAAAAAAAAAGAATATATAACTGGAATGCATTGGGCCTTTAATGAATATGAATTTCCAGCTAATTTAATGCCTTTTTGGGTTAACTCCAAACTTCTACAGGGATAAAATAATTTAAATCTACTTAAAGGTTCTATGAATGATATTTAAGAGCATTCTGCTAATTGCAATTATGATAATGTATGGATTAATAGATCAGAATGGAATTTCTTTTGCTAGGATGAAATTTCCTTTGAGGTATACTTTCATTTTGGCTGATCAAGGAGTAAACTAGTAACCAAAATTCTATCTACAACATATTGCATATTGCACAATTGTAGAAGGGTTCTATATAATTACTCAATTGACAAATAAAAGCTCTGATGACTTAAAATACCATTAACCTATTGCATATAAGCTGTATAAAGTTTAAGATATAAGTTTAAGCTGAGGGTTTGCAAATATATATATCACAAGTTACAAATTTTCAGTCAAGTATTTTATTTTCTCTTTTAAGTGCTGACCACTGGATCTACCTTCATATCTATTTCTATCTTCTTTTTTCCCATTTTTTCCCCTTTACCAGTCCATTTGGCAAATGTAGCATCTTGTGGGATATTGTTTATTGTTGCTTCATGACCTACTACTCAGGGTTGTTGTGTTTTGTGTTTTTTGTTTTTTGTTTCTGTTTTTGTTTTTTTGCAAAAGCCCTTTGACATCCTACAGCTCTAATAACTTAAGTTCTATAGTGTTTCAACAATCTTGAGAAGTCCACACAACGCAGACAAGCATTTTTCAGTATTCATTCCTTCTAAGTACATGACAAAAAATTTACATATTAGTAATTTAAAATCTAAATATTTCAAAGCACGCAGAGTTGAAGCAATCTCTATTTAATAGGAAGTACCAGAACTACTCCCAATCACTGATTACAGATTGCTATACAAGTTTTTCTTCTAGACCCTTTTCATAATATGGGTATTTGTGGTCTGGGTAAATCATTGAAAATGCCAATTTTATTCATTTTGATTTCTAAATATCTGAAAGAAAACAGTATTTTGGCACCATCAATGAACTGGGATGATTTTGAAAGGAAGGAACACTTCATTCCTAAGCCCTTGAACTCTTAAATCCTCCTTGGTTATTGATCTATTTAAATGCATAGTGGTTGAGTTATCATCAAAATATAATAAACTCTTTTGCCATTGAAACCAAGCAACTATATTTAGGTCAGGAGAAATCTAGTTACATAACTTGAATATATACATTTACATGGCAATATATATGTATATTATTAAAAGCATGGTTACTTCTACATAAAAGTGTAAAGTAAGGGAAGTCAGCATCTAGTTTCTGCCTATTTATATCTCTTGTTTCACATCTCTTTCCTTTAACTCCTGTAGCTCAGAGTATCTACACTGCTCTAAACCAGCTTCCTCTCTCCCATCACTCTCTTCCTATAGGAATATGATGCATTCTGAAATAAGTACTCCTTTCTCTTCACAGCAAATAATTTGGAAGGACAAAGCAATTTATTTTTGATAGGACAAGACATATCTTTTAGATAAGGGTCTGCCTTTTCTGTCTATAGAACCCCAACCAGTCCCACTACATAAAAATTTAAGAAATGTTGGGTTCCAGAACCTATATACCATAATGACTGAGCAGGGAGCCCAGTTAACAGCAAAGGCTGTACAAAGCCAAGCTCATGACCATGGGGTGAACTCATCAAGGAACATATAGTACCATCCAGAAACTGGTAAAACATCAGAACTGGGGTACCAGCTTAGAAGTAATACTTCATGAAAACAAAATACAATCCAAGACTACAGTTTATCCACTGAGTCACCAACATTTTATATGTAGCTGTGTCCCCAGATGGAATATGTGGGCCTAGAAACCAAGATCTGGAAGCACCCGTGGTCTCATTTATATCACTCCCAGTAACACACTTGGGGATTTGTATTCCTTTATATGCAATTCTGGGCTCTGTAAGTTTAGAATTCTTGGTTCCCAAAAGGGAAACGTTTCTGCCAGCAAAGACAACAGAGTTCCCACTGAATTATAAGTTGTGCCGGCCATCTGGGGTCAGTAGGTGAAAAAAGCAGGCATTGCCCTGGCAGGGATAATAGACCATAATGATCAGGGTGGCTGGGAGGTGGGGGGCGGTGTTCTACACAATAAGAATAGAAAGAATATGTTTGACACATTAGTGATCCAGTTGGTTACTTCTGTGCTCCTTTGCCTAAGAGTAAATGGGCAAGAGCAACCACCCTAGCCTCAGAAGGTCTGGTGACCAGGGACTCAGCTCCAGCAGAGATGCTAGGGGAGAGTAAATGGAATATAATATGGATGGTAGAAGAAAGAGATGATGAATAGCATCTGCTTCCACTACACTCCTATTTGGCTACAGTAGCAATAGTTGTAGCCTCCTACTAACCTTTCAAGTTTTCCCTATGAAGATATATCTACCAGAATCCAGGAGATTTCAGCTTCTGGAATTTTTATGAAGGCAATGCAAGCAGGCAAGAGATGGACCATGGTGGACACTGATAGGTTGCTCAAATTCTCTTTCACTGGAGAACTTGTCCCCCACCAGTCCCCTCAGCAGCTGGGAGTGCTGACAGTGATCAGTCTTCTGCAGTCAGCCCTTTTAGGGATTAACTCAGTAGCAAAGAGCCTTCTTGGTGAAGGGGTTGGTCCTTCTCTAGGTAGCCTGCATCCAAAACTAATCTATGAGGAATTAAAAGGTCAGACCATTGGTCTAACTTGAAACAACTCTGAGGGCAATCCTAATTCCCAAACCTCCCATGTTACCAACTGCAGTTGTCATTGAGCCTGCATCATGACTCAGCTTATTTCTCCACCTAATCATCCTTTCCCTCCTCAATTCCACAGGAGCACTCATTAGTAAACATCCTGCAAGCTAAACTCTGTTTCAGAGTTTCATTCCTGGGGTACCCAACCTGTGCACATGTCAATCAAAGTAGTGATTTATACAAGTATCCCAGCTGATGACAATACATCCAATTTATTTAGACAGTAAGAGCTTAGGTTAGAATCCCAATGTATTTCTTGAACCTTTTACAGGATATATAAATAGGTAACAAATCACTGACCAAGTCTTCAGCCTTCTAAAAGATACTACCAGATGACCGACATTCTCTTTAAATTAAGCACAGGCCTTATGTGTTTTTTGGCTAAGTGTAAAATATGTTCAGAGGGGGGTTTAATGTCAATTTCAATGGTTATTATTTTGAAGTATTTTTCTAAGACTTTTCACTGTATTTGCCTGCCCCAAAAAGGGCAGGCCTTAATATATTTTAATGCCACTAGGAGATGGACTATCATTCCTAAAATTCTGATTTTGTACAATTTAAATAAAATTTTAAAAGAGTATCTAATTTTGTTGTAGAAAAATAAAACCTTTATATTTACATTAAATCCCAAGCACTTATCAAATACATTATCATTTGAGGTATATCAAAAGCCAGTTAAAGATGTAGACTCTGAACTCTGTCTCAGACTTTGAAAACCAATGCCCTAGACTATTTTATTTCCAAAATCTTATTGTTGGTTACATTTTTGTTGTAATTAACAACTTTTCCATTTTACCTCTTTCTCATTTTTAAGTACTTCTTTACAGAAATAAAACATATAAATTATACTCATATAAAACTGTGGGTCTGTTCAAATTTCACAAAGTAACACAATTTTTAAAACATGACCCAGATAAGTAGAACATAAATCGTATCCCAGAGGCCCCTCTTGTGTATTTTCACAGTCACTACTTAATGTCACTAAAGACATCATCAAATAGTTTTGTCTATTGATGATAGCATTTAAAAAGAATCTCTCTTTTTAATTCCCCCCACCACCTGCCTCTCTGCTTACTTGTGATCTCTGTCAAATAAATAAAATAAAATAAAAAGAATCTTACATGCTCTTTTGTATCTGGCTTCTTTTATTCAATATCATGTTTCTAAAAGTCATCCATATTATTACATGTATCAATACTTTGTTCATTTTCATCACCACATAATACTTCCTTGTATGGATAGTCCACGTATTTTTCTTATCTATTCTCATTTCCAGTTCTTTCAATTTTGCTATTGTTTTTAAGAAATGATAGTCCCTAGCACTAAACTCACAAACTTTATTGTGTGCAGTATGCACGTAGTATTCATCCTTTACTGACTTGTTTCTTTTTTAAAGGTTTAATTTATTTATTTGACAAACGGGGTGGGAAACACAAGCAGGGGGGAGTAGAAGAGAAAGAAGCAGGCTCCCCACTGAACAGGAAGCCAAATGCAGGGCTCAACCCCAGGACCCTGGATCATGACCTAAGCCAAAGACAGATGCTTAATGACTGAGCCACCCAGGTGTCCCTACTGACTTGTTTTTAAGTATATGTCAATTATTTGAAGAGAAGTACACATCACATAGACTAAGCATTTATCATTTGCATGAATTTCCTATGTAATCTAAATAAGAGAGATAATAATAGTAACAAGAACAACAGTTATTGAACACCTATATGTGCTAGACACTTTTCTAAATATAATTCATGTTTTAATTCATTTAATTTTTATATAACCTATTTTATAGATAACAGAGGCACAGAGAGATTACCTAACAATGTGCCAAAGTTCACAAAGCAATTAAATAGCAGAGTCAAGATTTGAATCCAAAACCAAGATCTAGAGATTAAGCTCTTAAAAAAATTAAAAAAAAAAAAAGACCATTTATATATTTGAGAAAGAAAGACAGAGAGGAGAACGGGCTCAGGTGGTTGGCCAGAGGGAGAGGGAGAGAGAATCCCAAGCAGACTCCCTGCAAACTGCAGAGCCCCACAGAGCTCCATGGCATGACCCTGAGATCATAACCTGAGCTGAAACCAAGAGTCAGATGCTTAGCTGACTGCACCATCCAGGTGCCCTTAGAGAATTCTTATTATCTTCACTGTGCTTTCTACATTAATGTATATTCTACATTATACATCCCTGTAATATGTTGTGCATTCCAAACTAAGGCCTAGAGAGTTCACGCAATTTTCTTGCTTGCTAGAAAAATGGTAAAGATAGGGCGTGAGTCAAGCAGCTTGGCTACACCTCCTAAACACCTGCTGCTCTACCACTCCCCTTGAGCCATGGTGATACCCATAGTATTTATCATACATCCCAATGCATAATAAAGGAGCAACACATTTTAATGAATTACTGAGTAATTAAAAATGTACATACATAACATGGTGAAAGATACTATGGAAAGTAAGAAGCAAGGCAATAATAGGGAAAAGGTAAGGGAAATAAACAATATTTTTATATATTTTATATATTTTTTAATATTTTTATATATATTTTTATATTGCACACACTATGATTTAGGTCAGGGATGGCCAATAGGTTTTAAAGCTCCAATCGTTTGGCATTTCATGTCCAGAGCTCTAAGATGAGGATTCTGAAGTCCTACTAAAGCTTAGGGAGGAAAGAATTATGGCTACAGTCTAGAGAAGCAGGGTCCAGGGAATCACATTAGCACATATTCTATATGGGTGCCATAGTTTTATTAAGGATGATATCCTAGAAACTTTCACAAATACCACTTCAAATAATTTACCTAAAGATCCAGAAAGGTAGATTTAATTATTCTCATTTTTCACACTTATCACAGTGAGAATTGCATAATGTATATACTTGAATTGTCAGATTGCTATGTGGTACACCTGAAACTAATACAATATTGTATGTCAACTATACTTTAATAATACCTTTAAAAATGTGTAAGGATACTGAAAGGTACAATTAATTATTTCCATTTTTCAGATGAAGAAATTAAAGTCATTGGAGCCTTGGTCTTGTCTTATAACCTAATAATGGACTGAGGAAATAGGGACCTGACCTATTTCTTATAACCTAATGATTGACTAAGGAAATAGAGACCTGAAATAGGGTCCTCCTGACTCTAACTCATATTCTTGGTCTGGCAAGTAAGTTCAAATTCAGGTAGCTTCCAGGAGATCATGGAGAGACTCAAAATGAAAGGATTTGCTACTTCCTTCCCTCCCAAAGGAAAGAAAGTTTTCCAGAAGATAAATCTTGTCAACTGGTTATAGCTGTTCTGTCAAAGAACCATTGAGGTAGTTTTAGGATATAATAAGAGTGTTTTTCGGGTCAGACAGACATCCAGATTCAGGCACTTTATAAGTTTAACAAACATTTACTGTCTGTGCTCCACATGACTTCAGACCTCAGAAGTATTACTCAGTACCTACATAAAACACCTCCATTTTTTATACAGTAGATAGTCAACTATTCCAGAATAATTATCTCCTTGCCAGCTGCACAAATCTTGAGAAGGTAGTTTTTGCAAGAATGGGAAACCTTTGTTCCCTACCACTATCCCTTAATACTCAGTAATCCTGAGCACCAGGAGTATAACAGAGCAATTAACTTCTGACAATGGTATAAATTTAGGCTTGTTAAAACAAGGATTATTAATATTCCCGTGGGTTATCACCCTGACCTAACTTACCCAACCATAAAGTACAATAAGACACAGGCCTGTAATTTTGTGGCTCACATAAAATGCCCAAGGAAAAAGAGAAAGAGAGAGAGAGAGAAATACATGAACATAGTATAAGAGCCTAATAAAGTGAAATGCATTAGTCATATTTTAAAGAGCTGGGACTTTGCATTTTATTTTAAAACTAATAACTGCAACAATATTATAATGGTTGTGTTAACTTCTTACGGTCTGTGATGACATCGTGCTCATAATAGACTAGACTAGTCATTAAAATTCCAGAAGCCTCAGTTGTAGCCTATATATGCTCCCCCCCCCCTTTAATGACCTCTCTGGGCTTCTCTGATAGAAAAAAAAAAAAATCCAAAATGATTTAATTGTGTCATTGCAACTTAGGGACCCTGTCTTGGAGGTAATGTCACGACTGAAGAACTCTCATTCTCCTACATGCATTCTTTTCAAGAAGCAAGGTAAATTTGACAAGTAAAGCAGAGAAATGGAGATGTACTGGGAGGAATTCTAGCTTTTGAGATTTGAGTTCCAAACTAATTTTGTCACCAAAGAGCTGTGGGACTTCAGCAAATCTCACCTTCTCTGCCTTTCTCTGTTTCCGTAACAGTAAGAGAGATAAGAATGCTGAAGCCATGGTGTTAGTCTCTTTACCCCAGAGCACAAAACAGAGTAAGTACCTAATACATTCCAATGCTGGAGAAATTACATTAAGGAATTATAGAAGGTATCTTAAGGTATCTGGCACATAGTAGGAACTGAATGAATGGTGGCTGCTAAAGCCATTACGTGTCAATCATTAAAGCTTACTAGTGTTGGGTGGTCAGCAATATTTTTGGGAGACAACATGTAAAGTTTCTTCACAAAGTCAAATCACACATACAAAGAAAAAAAAATTAGGGAAAAGATCAGGTCAGAAAAGATCAATTGCTCTGTATGTATATTGCTATATACTAATTATTTAACTCGTGGTTTTATCCCATTTGATTTTTTTTTCCTCCCACTGCAGAATCAGACTGTTAATACACTTAATGAGGCAAAGAAGCATAGCAGTATATCTGAGCAATTAAAGCCCCTTCATTCAGACAGTAATAAAACCTGCAATTGTCTCCTTTCTGCCTGGTGGAACAACCTTATAGTTTATTGAACAAGTGAGATTTTGATCCAGCTCTAACACTTCTCAAAAGTCTCTGAACTTTGCTGTGCTCATCTAACTCTCAAAGAGGATTTTTTTAATGAAAAGGATCACAAATCAATATTATCAGGACATATCTAGGTTCAGGACATTTTCTAAGCATAAGTGTTATAAGCAACAATCCCAGTGAAACAGACTTCTCTCCTTTTCTGCTCCAAAATTTGCTTCCCGTGCCCCCCTTTCTAAATATGAAACAAATAGAGCAACACCCAGGGACCGCCATGTTTTTACTCTACCCTAAATGTGGCATTCTTTACTGGCAGTCAAGTCACCTCCTTTATCAGACCTTTGTGTGGTTTTTGTTTTGTTTTTCTTTAAAGATTTTATTTATTTGAGAGAGAGAGAGAGCATGAGCATGAGGGGCAGAGGGAGAAGCAGACTCCCCACTGAGCAAGGGGCCTGACATAGGACTCAGTTGCAGGACCCTAGAATCATGACCAGAGCTGAAGGCAGACACTTAACCAAGTGAGCCACCCAGGCACCCATCAGACATTTGGACTAAAAAAACTCCTCACCTTCATTAAACATACTTTGTCGGGTATATGTGATATTAGAAATGACGAATATAAATTGGCCTCCTTTTATTTTGAACTTTAACATTGACCATTTATTTGCACCAAACAATACCTTTTGGAGTAATATATACACGTTTAAGGGAGGTCTGGAAAACTGCAAAGGGAAGCTCAAGAGTGCTGTAAATTGAGTAAAAGTTTAGAAGTTCAGTTAATGAAGCTGGAATTCTGTTCCCAATTAAAGCAGTTAAATGGATGATTTGGGGGGCGCCTGGGTGGCTCAGTGGGTTAAGCCTCTGCCTTTGGCACAGGTAATGATCCCAAGGTCCTGGGATCGAGCCCGCAAAGGGCTCTCTGCTTAGCGGGGAGCCTGCTTCTCTCTATCTCTTCCTGTTTCTCTGACTACTTGTGATCTCTCTCTCTCTGTCAAATAAATAAGCAAAATCTTAAAAAAAGAATGACTTTGCAGTCTTTGAGTAAGAAATATTACAGAAAATGGTGACAAGTTTCTTATGTTCTCTGAGGACATAAGAAAAGGAAACAGGTATAAATGGTAAAGTCAAAGATTTGGTAAATTTGTTAAAAACAAAATGGGTTCTACAAGGACAGTACATGAACTTACTTATAAGTGAACTAGGTTCCTACCTGTCTCAAGGATTTGAGTAGATGTGTGTAGCCCATTATCTTCTTTGGATACTGGTTAATCCTGTGGATACAGAATCAGTGTAGAGAAGACTAAGAGCAAGAAGAATTTAGGGGAAAAGAGAAGGAGGATAAAAGGAAAAAAGAGGAGAAGCAGAAGGGGATAGAGAAAGAGAAGAAACCAAACCAAGATTTCTTGGCATTTAAAAAAATCACCTGCTCCTTATGGCACAATGAAAGAGATATCAAGGTACATGTAAACATCAAACTCTCTCTTTCTGATCCACTAGCTGAAGCCAAACTGTACTCAATGAGCAAGGTATCTTAGACATCCTGTCTCAATCCATTGATAGTAAATGTTTCAGGTGGCCAAAAAAACAAGCAGCCCAGCTCAATGTGATATAGAACACTATCCACTAACAAGGACATGAAATTCATCATTACCCCTCAAGTCAGAAAGAGCTTGTAGCACAGAAAATTATATGAACATTAAAAAAAAAAACACATACACAAACAGTACGTTTACACATGCATCTATTAATATCAATTCTGGACAAAGGATATGCCTCTAGAAAGCTGAAGTGCCTGAGATTACCAATCAAAAAGTAGCATCATTGAAACCTTTCTCCCCTTCTAAAGATAAACAAACAATTCAATACCAGCTTCATAATGACCACATATTTTCAGCCACAGCAGGTTGCTGCCTAGTCCCTGCAGGAAAATGACAAATGAATGCTGTTTAATATTTTGCTTGAACAGTTTTTTCTTTCAGAAAACTATTTGCAATATGATAATGAGAAGAGCATAGCTGCAGAGAGTAGCATTTTGTAAGGATGACTACCTTTCTAGGGCATATCATCTGATCCACACTTTGTTTATCCAGAGTGAATTCAGTGGTTAAAATGATTAATTGAACCCATTTTGTGTTACTCATACCAGCTCTCGCAAAGGAGGTGATTGCTATTTTTTTCTTAGTGACTCATACAAAGACACCAGCAGTACACTGGCAATAACAAAATGACATTTCTAAATTTAGCAGTTCATAAATCTTATAAGATGCCAGCCACATCCAGTCTGCCCTCCCTCATGCTTGTCTTCCAGTACTTGTTCATACGTGCAAAAGACCTCAATGTGTTAGGAGACAAGACAGAGACTTCCTCAGGGCACATCCCTCTGTTCCTCCCTCAGTAGTCACCAGCACCTCTGCACCCTCTGGTAGGAGCAATGTGTATATTTCCCACATGATAGCTTTTGTTATCCCATTAAGATGCTAAATCTGTCTGGTAAAAACATATACAGAATATGTGCATGTTTTCAAAAGAGTCCAACTCAATGAATTATTTTCAAGGGACATTGTGAAAATGAGTAAATTTCCTCCTGTCCTCTTATGTTATCTATTCAGTGACATGAAATACGTAATAACTTCACAGCCTCAAGAAATGAAAAATTTTTGGCTCTGTCATTTTCTGTGGTTGATATAACGTACTAACCAAATGGATCATGCCCTCCTGATGTCTTTTTGCCTGTTGTTCTAAAACTTTAGGACTCCTACTGCCTTGCATGTTTTATCAACGTATGACTCACATAGAGAGTATACAATAAAGAGAATATGAGAGAATTAGGGTTGGTGTAATGAACATTTACTTGGCTGAAAAAAAGATTCTTGAGCAAAGTGACATACAGGTATTGCTTTTTAAATAGTTAGCTAATTTAAATCCCTCCTTCACATAAGCTCTTCACCATGGAGATCTTTCCATTATTGAATGAAAGAGTCCTCTACTTGAAATGACTTTCTACAAATGGTGAGTATGTAATAAACTTTTTGCCTCTCCTCTACTTTTCTTTGCACCTCCTGTTAAAAATATATTCCTCTTTGGGTCAATGACAACAATAAAACTGTTATTTAAGAGTAAATACAATCAGCGGATATGAGATGAGTATATCAAAAGCCCCCAAATCAACAATAAAGTTCTTTACAAAATACTAGCTTCTCAGCAGAAAAGTTGAGGTGTAGAGACATGCAAATTACAAGAAACACAAAGCTTTATTTAAAGTACAGATTGCATATTTTGTGACAGTATGGAAAAGCAGCTATTTCCAAACAACCTTTCCCCATTCATATTTTCTGTCTCTTTGGTAGTATTATACTTCTACCATTCTTTTTTAGCTTACCTACTCCTTGACTGCTCCTCTTCTGAAGACTTTTTATTGTTACAACTTTTAGAATGAAGCCAACTGCATTAATTTTCTTAGATAGTAACTATATTTGTTTCATAGATACACAATAAATTTAGAAAAGACTTCCTGAACAAATAAATAAATAATGTCCTCTGGAGTAGGTGTAACATTGTATTGGAAAATATAAACATCTAAGATATAAAATTTTGGCTGATGGAATTGACCAGATTAATCAAAACTTTCATCTCTTTTTGATATGTCATACATCTCCATTGGTAGATTTGTTCTTAAGACAAGGGATTCTCAGTTACTCGTTCTCCTCTTTTTGTTTTGCCTGATGTGATTACTGTTCATACTATACCAAACAGAATGTTCTATGTTTTAGAGAAATTCAGCTGAATAAACTGTTCTTGACTTAGAGTATTTGAGATAATAAATTTCAAAGACCCAGAGTGTGATATATTATGCTTGGTAAATGACTCAAGATAATATATCTATGAAAAGCACGCAAACCCCAATGAATGCCTTTGCCTCTTCATCAGTAAGGCATCTGGAAAACTGAATCTACAATAAAATAAAGTCATCTGAGTCAAGTGTCCACTCTGTTTTAAGAAAATAAAGTAGTCAGCTTTCCAGTTGTGTTAAAGATAATGGTTACGCCTTGGTTGGGAAGCAATGAGGTCAGAATTTATTTCTACAAAGAATCATGATTTCCAGGCTCTGGTCTGAAGATCTACTGGGGATAAACAAAATTTCCAATTAGGTTTGAGGAAGGACAAGTCCAAAATCTACATCTTTAGATTACTTTGCCAAAATTTGCTACTGAATTTATGCCAACAATTCAACTAAAATAAGCACCACTTCCCTCGACCCACATTTTCTTCATTTTCAAACATGAAAAAATGCAATGCTACCCTAAATTTTTCTATATTGTTCCTACATCTCAAGATGAACACATATATCCTATTTTGTAATGGATTTTAGATACTGATGGATCATTTAGAACCTAGGAATCACGGAGAGAGTTTCTTTATAACTTGCTTACCCACCTTAATCTCAAAACAATTTACCAAATAATGGGTTGGATGCTAGGAGTGTAGTGACTGTGTAATTCATTCTTTCTTTCTTTCTTTCTTTCTTTCTTTCTTTCTTTCTTTCTTTCTTTTCTTTTCTTTTCTTTTTTCTTTTTATGGTCTATGGTAGTTCCTGCTGTGAAACAGTAATGTGGCTTTTCATTAACCAGTAACAAAAATCCTTCCTACTTTCCTCCCTTTCATTCTTCCTGAAAGAGAAAAAATGTTGGCTGTATGCTACAGATCTAAGGATTATTAGCAAAAGATCTATCTGGTCTCTTGGTCAGTATAGAACTCTAAAGGGGGCACCAAATTTGTATTAAAGAGATCTTTGTAAAAAGATGGTATTCTCTTAGCTGAGTGTCTGTGGGGTGAGGGGAAGGAAGCACTGACTCAGGTCTCAGGTGTCAAAGAAAAGCCAATGTCACAGGAAACAATGATATGACAAACTGCCCTAATTGATTAAGTTGGGGTATTTTCACAACTAACTTCAGTAAATTCACGGTAGCAGAAAAACTAAGCTGTCAGTCCAATTCTACCCCCGTCCCCAGATATCACACTTGGCTGTAAAATTCTAGGAAAAGCGGATGCTCACTCTGCCACTGATACAAAGTCACTATTTACTGGCATCAGTGCAATTTATTTAGGCTACTCCAATCCCTCTGGACTCAAAGCTATCATTATGACCAAGGAAATAGACAGACATGGCTTGTCATGACCAAATCCTCAATAAATGGAAAGGCAAAATGCCTTCTACCTAAACAGATGTTGCAAAGCAAATGTGTGAAACCAGTGTAATTTTATTTTCCCTTTTTTACTACCCATAGTGGATCCTCCTGCACCACAGAAATTCTACACCTGCAGAGAGGGGGAAAAAAATGAGGACTTTGATCTACTATAGTTATAATGTGCATCACAGAATTATCTTCCTCTTAAATAAGTTACAACCATTTCTTGGTATTAAAAAAAAAAAAAGGTAAAATCTGAGATAATTAAAAAGCAGCTAAAAGGAGCTATTCAAACCCTAATCTCTCTCCTTAAAAGAAGTGGGACCAACCAACTTGCAACTAATCTTCAACAAAGCAGGAAAGAATGTCCAAGGGAAAAAAAGTCAGTCTCTTCAACAAATGGTGTTTGGATAAATGGACAGCCACAAGCAGAAGAATTAAACTGGACCATTTCTTACACCACATACAAAAATGGACTCAATATGAGACAGAAATCCATCAAAATCCTTGAGGAGAACACAGGAGCAATCTCAGCCTCGGCAACTTCTTCCTAGAAACATCGCCAAAAGCAAGGGAAGCAAGGGCAAAAATGAACTATTGGGACTTCATCAAGATCAAAAGCTCTTGCACAGCCAAGGAAACAGTCAATAAAACCAAAAGACAACTGCCAGAAAAGGAGATGATATTTGCAAACGACATATCAGATAAAGGGTTAGTATCCAAAATCTATAAAGAACTTATCAAACTCAACACCCAAAGAACAAATAATCCAATCAAGAATTGGGCAGAAGATATGAACAGACATTTCTGCAAAGAAGACATCCAGATGGCCAAGAGACATATGAAAAAGTGCTCCATATCACTCGGCATCAGGGAAATACAAATCAAAACAACAATGAGATACCACCTCACACCAGTCAGAATGGCTAAAATTAACAAGTTCAGAAACGACAGATGTTGGCAAAAATGTGGAAAAAGGGAACCCTCTTACACTGTTGGTGGGAATGCAAGCCGGCTCAGCCACTCTGGAAAACAGCATGGAGTTTCCTCAAAAAGTTGAAAATAGAGCTACCTTATGACCCAGCAATCTCATTACTGGGTACTTACCCCCAAAATACAAATGTAGTGACCCAAAGGGGCACACACACCGAATATTTATAGCAGCAATGTCAATAATAGCCAAACAATGGAAAGAACCTAGATGTCCATCAACAGATGAATGGATAAGAAAGATATGTGTGTGTGTGTGTGATGGAATACTATGCTGCCATCAAAAGAAATGAAATCTTGCTATTTGCAATGACGTGGATGGAAGCAGAGGGTATTATGCTAAGCGAAATAAGTCAATCAGAGAAAGACAATTATCATATGATCTCTCTGATATAAGAAATTTGAGAGGCGTGGGGTTGTTGGGAGTAGGGAAGGAAAAAATGAAACTAGAGGGGATCAGGAGGGAGACAAACCATGAGAGACTCTTAATCTTACAAAACAAACTGAGGGTTGCTAGGGGTGGGGGGTAGGGATAGGGTGGTTGGGTTGTGGACATTGGGGAGAGTATGCGCTATGGTGAGTGCTGTGAAATGTGTAAGCCTAAAGATTCACAGACCTGTACCCCTGGGGCAAATAATACATTATATGTTAATAATAATAATAATAATAATAATAATAATAAAGAAGTGGGACCAACAAGCTTGTCATTAAATTAACATAAAGAAGCAAAAAGGATGATAGCTCATAATATTAAAAAAGAAGACTTTATTGGGACACCTGGGTGGCTCAATTGGTTATGTAGCCAACTCTTGATTTCAGCTCAGGTCATGATCGCATGGGTCATGAGATGGAGGCTTATGTAGGGCTCCTCACTCAAGGAGGAGTCTGCTTCTCCTCAGCTTCCTCTTTCTCTGCCCCTCCCTCCACTCACACACTCTCGGTCTCTCTCTTCCTCTCTAAAGTGAATAAAATAAATCTTTAAATAAAATAAAACAAGACTTTATACAACATATACCAGTATCTGGGCAGCCGGAGTGAGAATTAGTTCATAGCATAGCATTCCTGCCTTGTTTGGTAAAACATAGACTTCCTGTCTCCTGGTGAGGGAAGCAGGGAAATGATAATGATAATGCTTCCTCTTAATTAAAAAAAAAAAAAAAAAAAAAAACCTAGAAGAGACTTTTGAAATGTCTAGAGCAACATCTCATCCTTATGATAAACAAAGTGAGACAGAGAGAAGTTGGTGATCTGCCTTTTGGCAAACATTTACACAGAAATGGAGCTATGACTGAAAAGCAATACTTGAAAGGGTAAAGGCTCTGGAATCAGATGAAACTCTCTTTAAATACCACCTATGCCATAAGAAAAGTCACTTAAATTCTTGAGCATAAATCCTCTACCTAAATACAGAGTTTTTTGTTAACTCCTACAGTTTAAATGTGAAAAGTTACAGGATACAATGGGATAATGTAGTGTCCACAGAAGTTATTACAAACATAAACAAATGTGCCTTCTTCAAATTACAATATGGAAAAAAAAAATGGATCACAGCTGAGATAAGTGAACCCATCTTCTCATTCAGAAAGGCCGGACCAGAGTTACCAATCACATCCGAAAAAGGAAGCAATCCTTTGATTCTGGGTTGATCATTGCAAAGGCATGGAACAAGAAGAGACTTAGACAATTGTTGGCCATGACCATTCATGTACGGCCCAGGGAAAGAAATATCTTGTTAGGCTGACCTGAAGGTTTGATCCTCTGGACAAATAAACACACACAATAGCAGATCCTGGAAGTCTGATGTTTTGAGCATTTAAAACTTGCAACCAATCTTCCCTTTTCTAGTAGTTACCAAACAAACTTCTGTAATAGTTTAACTTGGAAAACTATCCCATAGTAGTGACTTCCCATAGTAGTTTGATTACTTTGAGAAATTAATAAATTTATAGATTATATTCTTGAGAACTTTGTTAATATGAGTCATCATCCCTGAATCTGGTCAAATTGAAACCTTAGTGAAAAGTCCTTTTTGAGCCCCTAAAGGTTAAAGTCAAGCCCATGGCTGTGAATACACAACATTCAAGGTCAAACTTTATGTCTCCATAATCAGCAAGCTTTTCCCAGATGACTCAACTCTGAATTTTCATATACCATATAGCTTTTTTATTTATAACTTCTCTAATAAACCACTTAAAAACATTGTTGCAGAAATGATTAAGAATATATTATCTTTAAAACATCTAGTGCAAAGTCTTAGAATATAGTAAGTCTCAATAAATGTTCTTTCATCATATTTTTAATCCAATGCACTTTCTTCTATATCACTCTTATTCTAAGCTTGCACCATATGTATAATAAATCCAAATTAATAGACATTTTTTAATTTTGAAAGAGATCTAAAAACTAATTCACTTTTCAATAGAAAATAATCAGTACATTCAATGTATCAGACATAATGCCATCTGTTGAAGAGTCAGTAAAAAGCAGAATGCTTCTCTGATCTGAAAGGACTTTCTGACTAGTCTGAGTTATAGCACTGTGTGATTTACTACAACAGTAGAAGCAGCACTGTTGAATGAGAGTGGATACAAGAGTAGCTCACCTAGCCTTGGGGAGGAGGGAGAGCTTCTTAGAGGAGGCAATGATTTAGATTTTTATAATAAACAACAAAATGATCTGGAGAGACATGTTTGGAGCAGAAGAAAAAAACAGGATAAGAGAGTAAAGAAGGACAATATGAGCAAAGACTCGAAGGTGAGAGAGAGTACAGAGTGCTCAGGGAATTTAAAATTATTCACAATGATTTGAGAAGTGGCCATTTATCCCGAGATAATATAAGCCATTAAAAGGTTTTGAAGCAGCATAGCAACACTATGAGTTTTCTCTTTTAAAAACAAACCCTCTGGCTGCAATCTGGATACTCGAATAGGGAGAAGTAATGCTTGAGACAAGGAGGCCAATTAGTAATTTACTGTACAATCAAAAAAGGGGAGATGAGTTGAAGACACACTGTTGGATATGGAAGCATATGACCAGATTTGATAAATATTTAGTCCATAGACTCTCAAGCACTTGGTACGTTTTTGGTTGTGAAATGAAACAGGATTACTTCCAGGGTTTTTGTTCAGGCAATTGATTGGCTGGCTTTTCTCTTCACTAATATCAGACACAGAATAGAAAGAGGGGGGGGAGTATGAGAAGTGTAAGAATATAGATAATAGGTCAGCGTGTGGTGTGTAGAGTCCTATAGGGAATCAATAGTCATTTGAACTGATGAGAAAGGTCTAAGTTAAAGATTTTTTAGTTATCATCATATAATAACATGGGTTTGAATAAATTCGTTCATAGAGAATATGTATAGTAAGGAGACAAGACTGATCTTAAAATCCTGGATATTTAATAACATGGTATATAAGAAATGCATTTATTATCTAAGTCAATGAACCTATATAGAATGGTCAAATCCTTTTATCATCCCTTTGAGCTTTTCCAAGTTGCATATTTCCAAGTTGCATAAAATGGCACCTCTAAAATAATAGGAAAGGGCATAAAAATGTGAGTCTCTCTCCCCTCATGGACATGTCATTGGCAGAAAATGTGGCATCATTGGTATAATAACTTAGTTCTTATGGATAAGGAAGTCTGTTTAAATCTACTTGAGCCAAGAACTAATTTAAGATTACTGATGATATGTGCAGGAGGCAAAATAATATGTCCTCTTGAAATCCTAATCCCTAGAACCTGTTAATATATTACCTTACCTGACAAAATGGACTTGCATGACAGATATTAAGATTAGGAACCTTGAAATGGGGAGATTTTCCTCGATTCTTCAGATCAGCCCAATCTAATCACATGACCCTTTAGAAGTAGAAAAACTTTCCTGCCTGTGGTCATCAAAAGAGAAGTAATGTTGGGTAAAGCAGGGCCAAAGGATGTGACATGAAGACTCAATTCACTGTTGCTGGCTTTAAAGACAGAAGAATGCAGCCATGAACCAAGGAATTTGAGTCCCCTCTAGAAGCTGGAAAAAGCAAGAAAACAGAGACTTTCCTCTTACCTTCAGGATAACGTTGATTTTAGCCCTGTAAGACCCCTATCAGACTTCTAAGGCATGGAACTGTAAGATAATAAAGTTGCCTTGTTTTAGCCACTAATGTGGGATAATTTTTTATACCAGCAACAGGAAGCTAGTACAACATCATGTGCTGGCAATGGTGTAAAGAGTATATTATGTTGTAGGTTACAAAACGTACTTTGAACTCTTCGTCTCTTCAATTTTCTAACTGGAAAACTCACTCACCAATCAAAACATGATTCGATCACCAACCCCTCTATAAAGTGTTCCATGACCCTTGCAGACAACACAATGGCTTCTTTTTTTAATACTACTTTTGTATTTTGAATATTTCACATTGTACATATTTGGGATCCTACCTGGCTGTCTGCTCATTTAAGGTTAGTCCCATGAGTGCAAGTACTTTAAAAAATTGTTTTTAATATCCTAGTGGGGCAAAACATTATCTACTGTATAGTATGTGCCAAATCAATGCCTTAGGATTAAACTACGTACAAATTAGGTAAAATTGAACAAATCTTGTACTCTTTGCACACCTCCATTGTTCATCTATAAATAATAAAGCTGACATTAATGGCTGCTCAGGAGATCAAATGGGATAATATATATGAAAGAATCAGTGAAAAACAAAAAGCAATCATATACGTTTTTTAAAGATATGTAACCATTAGCACCCAAAAACTGGAATCAGATAATTTATATCAATAAGCTTAGAAGTAAGTTTCTGACAATTAAGTTCTGTTTAACAGTACCAAAGAGGTAAAAATTTGTCTAGTGGGGATACCTGGGTGGCTCAGTGGGTTAAGCCTCTGCCTTCAGCTCAGGTCATGATCTCAGGGTCCTGGGATCCAGCCCCGCATCGGGTTCTCTGCTCAGCAGGGAGCCTGCTTCCCCTTCTCTCTCTGTCTGCCTCTCCGCCTTATGATTTCTCTCTCTGTCAAATAAATAAATAAAATCTTAAAAAAAAAAATTGCCTAGCAGTGGGACTTTTAAAATTATAATATAAAAACAATGTTGAGGAGTAATAATATTTTTCAGCAGTAGGTTTTTTTCACGAATAGGAAATCTGGACCAAAGAAAAAAAATAATCATTGTGAAGGGCTTTGCTATAGGAAGCTAATTTTCTGAGGACAGCTTGAGAAGTAGAATATCCCTAATGGTATAGAAAGAACCTGTAATATGAGCAAATGATCTAGTACAGATAATTGCAATGATCAATGTAGAACAGGGACTACTTTGCTAACTATTAATTTAGAAACCATTGTCAGTGTTGATTCACATAATTTGTGTTCCACCCATGGTTCAAGAAGTAAGTGGTTCTCTTTTTAAAGTTCTATTTTTTTTCCATTTCCTATGAAGGGATGCCAGCAGACAGAACTTTCAGGTGCATGGTTGAGAAAAACTGAATGTCCATTTTACCTTTTTAGTGAAGATTATATCATATTTATTATTCTCAAGTGTTGTAGTCACCCAAATGCTTAGGGTAGATTCATTTTTGTTCTTGCTTTCTTTTCAGAGCCACTTTTCTCAGAATAACTAATCTGTTTTCTTCTACTCTACATTCTTCATAAGGCATAGTTCCATTGGTTGTAATGTTTTCATGTTATTGTTATCTTCTGACTATAAAAATGAAATTATGTGCCAATGGAGCAAACTTTTCACTCTGCACATAAAAGTTAATGGCTTTTAGAACTCCATGCGTTTCAATCAGATAGTTTTGCAGCTGACATTAAGTTGGCTTCTTGGATGGTTGACTTAGAACATGGGCTACCTAATGTGATAATACCAATTCAAGTAGAAAACTGAAGTGATAATTATCATTCATCAATAACTGCCTATGAAGAAGCGGTAATTACAGAAAAAGGCTAATCTTTCTCCATCTGAATGTATACTAAATAAGAATTATAAAATGTTATTGTTTCACATGGCTATATTTTTATGAGATATATTAAGCTTGAGACATGATAGAGATAGATATAAAAACCATAAAAAAGGTGTCTTTCAATATCTTAAGAAACTGCGATAAAACATTTACTATTAACGTTTTTTAAAGAATATAATTTTGGTAGTTATGGCTTCTGTCTAGTCTAAAACTTTAGCTTTATTTTTTTTTTTCTCTTAATGACACAAATGATAATTATCTCTGATCTCATCAAAGAAGTTCATGGAAATTGCATAGTCAATTCCTACTCCACCTCTCAAAGGAGTTTTAGAGTTTGGTCATCAGATCTTGTTCTTCCTCACTGAATGGTAGAAATGACCTCTCCATAATCCAAGCGCCAAAAAGCGCCAAAAACACAGACAATTGTGCAATTACCGGCTTGTGCCAAATGACAGTAAAGTACAGACAGACACTCAAAGTTAATCAACAGGAATCGGACTAGATAAACACCAGTTTATTTATTTATATTTTTTTAGTGCAAAAAAGGTGTTTTTTTATTAAAGCATGGGGACAGGACCAGTGGGCAGAACGAGAGAAAGGGGGCTGCACTGGGACTGTGAGGACTGATTGATTGTATACTTTAAAATTGGGGAGGGGAGGGTGGAAGAAAGTAAGTTTCCAAAAGGCTTTTCACATGTTAAAGAAGACTTAAAGGCTCCCGGAGAGGGGCCATTGTCAAGCTAAGGCTGCTTTTGCCTTTAACAAAGCATTAACATTAAGACCATTGGGAGTTCTTGGAGAGGCATCTGAAGTATTTGTCTCAAGTCTTTTTCATTGGGTTGCAAATTGTAATGAAATTTAATTTTATAAATACCATTTTAAAGAACTGGATTTAGACAAAATGGTGAGTCAGTTATTCTGACATTTGATAGGTGATTGTAGAGAGAAGCTTCAGTAGAGACTAAAAGGAAAGAAGTTTGTGATATGGTCAATACATGTTTTGTATGTGCTTAAAATCAGTCTTCTGTATCCAAAACACTAAAACATAGACTACAATTTACACATAAGTTCTTTCTTTCCTTTTTTTGTACAGGATACTGGTACTTAATAGAAGAACAATTTCAGAAAATTACTTCATTTTTCAGTCAAATTTCATTTTAGCACACATTTTTTTATATCTCATTGGATATAATTTGAGATTATTAAATTAGTTGAGAATTTCTTTAAACATCTCAAAAATAAAGCAAAAGTGCTACAAGAAGTGAAATTAAAATTATTTTTCCCTTATAAGTTAGTTTTGTGCTTCTATGTATGCTCTATCAGTGCTCTAAAACACTACTATTTGTATATATTTTTCATTTCCTTTACTTAAAACAAAAATATAGTATGATTAAACAAATAAAAAAGAAAAGCTAGGTTTCTGTTGAGCTTTACTATTAGGGTAGATGAGGACAGGACCTAGGGATAAATTAGCAGCCCTGAAGGAAAAGTGAGGATAGGTAAGAGGTTCAGCAAAGAGGAATGAGAGCCAATAGGCCAAAAGAGGCCTGTGTGGAAAGCTGAACTAGAGTGGATCCCATAACGCAAGCTACAAGTCAGATGAGCCACTGGTAAAAGAAAGTCAGCTTGGGATAGAATGCACACTAAGGTTCAAGACCAACTGAGAGAGAGAGAGTCAGAGAGAAAGAGAGACAGAAAAAGAGAGAGGGGGAGGAGAGACAGGGAGGCAGAGAGGGTTTGGAACTAAAAAAGCTAAACCACTAGAAAATTTTATTAGTCAATGATTCTATGGTTGTATGAGATCAAAATGAACTGGGGACCCATGTAGTTGGCAACAGGTGATATATAGAGCCAGATTCATGATGTTGTGTAAACTAGCCTAATTCCCAGACAGGAATGGGCTTTGATGCATTCCCTAATTCTTCCTGTTGGTTCCATCTGAGCATTAGATATTCAGCTGTATTTGTCACCTGGATCCTCCCATTCTAAGTTAACAATACCTTAAAGGCACCTTTTCCTTTACTTGATAGTCAAACTGGAACGCTTCATTGAGAATGGTTGAAACTATATTTTGGGAGGAATATTAAGCAGTTTACCAGACAGTTACTACACAATAAATTAGGGTTCACTGGAGCAAGAAGTCATTATGGGCAAAATAATAAACATCCTAGAAAAATTCAGGCAGTTGTTCCAAAGGAAGCTGTAGGTAGTTTGAGGGCACATTTTAGGTAGGGGCAGTATAACAATTTCAGTTGTCTAGCAAACTATGTTGTAGATTCATATACATAACCCATATTTGTAGATACATATAAGTCAGAAACTTGAAAATATATAGTTAAATTCAAGTATTAATTTTAATCCCTAGCCAAGGTAGGATAACAAAATTATCTCCATCATCACCCTGTTTAAATCACTTTTTCATCACCTTGGCTCTGCATTATTCATGAATCTGCTTCAATGATCCATATGGTTCCAATTTGTATTCCAATCATCGCTTCCTTATTATCTCAGCTTTTATACATAATTTTTAGTGTCTCTGCCATCATTTTGTTCATGTTCCCATTTGCACTTGATCAATTGACTATCTGTAACATTAGCTACTGTTATTTTTAGGTTTCTACTACACAGCTCTAAGTAACACCAGCATTTAAGAAAGTGTGTATTCTTCAAAAGTGTTCTCTGCAAATTCTAGCTACATATTTTGCAGAAATAATTGTCCCCTTAACTTTGCAAACCACCATGTGTTTCCTTTAAAATAAAAGGAATGAGTTTGTAGATTACAATGTTGTTTGGCAAATAAAGAACAACTCTCTGAATGAGTAGTGTCTAAAACCAAACACACATTTAAAGGAAAGTAAGATCCCTCTTGACATACGTGTATTTACACAAAATCTGAATTGAACCCTAATGAAGCAGGTATAAGAGAACAGAAACAATGATCAACCAGAGAGATACCTAGAGGAATGTGAATCACTAGCCACATGATAAGTGTCCCAGAGAAAACTTAGGCCTTTCTTCAGGATGACAACAGGTGCTTTCCTCCCATGTCAGGTGAGAATAATTTGAATGACAAATAGCTTGAGTGACTGTAGCTTACAGAGGTCAGCCATGTTTTGAGCTCCATGAAGTATGAGCTACTGGTTTTAGGCATTCTTTAGGAATTCATGCAGGGGAAGAATACTTAGTAAGCTGCTACAATCACCCTTCAGGAGAAAAGTGGTAAGATTCAGCACAAAAGAGATGCTGAGGCAGAACCCATCAAATTAGCTTTTCCTGCCCATTGCCCTGCAGTTACATTAAATCATTTAATGTTAGTTGGATTTTCTTTCATTATTGGAATGTCAGCCCATGACATACAGCAAAGTCTTTCATTCTGCAACAGAATCCTACATCCTGAGAGATCTCAAGATATGCAGACAGAGATAAACCTTATGTATTTTCATAAATGAAATTGTACTTTTGCAATAATGGATACACCCATTCCTTTGGCTTTTTCACTGAATTTCCAAATCAAAGATGAAGTCAAAAAGAAAAAAAGAAGAATCCTCTTAATAACAGCTGTTAAACTGATCATATAAAGAATATAAGGCTTTGGGAAAAAAAACATAAAACTCTGAGCACCAAGAGATGTATGAATTATTGAATCACCATCACCATAGTTTTATACACCTGAAACCAGTTTAACATCATGTATCAATTATATTTCAATAATAACTTTTCAAAAGTTTTAAAAAGAAAATAATTTAAAAAAAACTGAAAGAAACATAAAGCTTTAAAAGGGACAGTTTATCATATTTTTGTTATGATATTAAAAAAGCAATTTAAAGTAATGGGATACACTGTCACATTTCACACAGGGACATGCAGAAATTCATTAATTCATTAAAATTACTCACATGAGACACAGAGTAGAAAAAAGATATATGTGTATACTAAATCATAGTATACACGGCACATATACTATGGATATATACCTGTAGTATGTGTGGCAGTGGGGGAAAAAGCATGTGTGTGTGCATTTGAAATACTAAAACTCTGAATATTGCAACTGTTTCACTCAGGGAATTTTGAACTCTTGGAGGTTACATGAAGTTGAGAAAGGATACATAAGGAGGTGGGTTTATTATCTACTTTTTCTTTCTCTGTACCTCAATCCATTGTCTGAGATTAGAATAAACTTTCAGGTGCAATGGCATAAATTTATCCACATCAAGTCAAACCACTATAAGTACAGTTTCTTTGTCACCATCCTTGGAGAATTCCATTGAACCCTGAGGATAGGATGAATTGAAAATCGTTGGCCACCAACTAAGGTTTCAGAAATTCTGCAATGTTTTTATCTGGTTGTATTAATTTATTCATTTATTTTATAAACTTTTAGTGAATGGCTAGTATGTTACAGAATTTGTACTAGGCCCAGAGATAGAGATGTGTAAGACAAAAGACTTCCAGCAAGTACACTTCTGTCTTCTGAGAAAAAAAAAGGAGAACTAAAGGGTCATCATACACTATAATGAGGACCACAGTATAAGGATGCAGATACTGAGAGAGACAGAGAAATGGCTTCTCCCTAGACTGAGCATCAGGGAATGCTCACAAGCTGAGTTGAGGGATGAGTAAGTGATGTGAAAAATTGTAAAGGGCTCTCCAAGCAGAGCAAAAAAGCAAGTGGGAAGTTGGAGAAAGTACTGGGTAATTGGGAAGTAGCAAAGAATTCAACATGGTAGAAGAAGAGTACATGTGAGAATACTGTGAGAAGTAAGTCTGTGGAAAAAGGAGGAATGTTCTTACATATTTAATAAACTATTCATCCTAGGACAGAGCAAGAGCATGATCCTCCACACATGATAAAGCATGTCATGCGAGGAAGTATAAATCAGTGCTTATGAATATGAGCTCCAGACTCAAATTGGGTTGGTTGCGATCTTGGCTCTGCCACTTACTAGCTGTGTGATCTGGAGCAAAAAAAAAAAAAAAAAAATTTAAGATTTTATTTATTTATTTATTTCACAGACAGAGATCACAAGTAGGCAGAGAGGCAGGCAGAGAGAGAAGGAGAGGCAGGCTCCTAGCTGAGCAGAGAGCCCGACGTGGGGGCTGGATCCCAGGACCCTAGGATCATGACCCGAGCCGAAGGCAGAGGCTTTAACCCACTGAGCCACACAGGAGCCCCTGGAGCAAAATTTTTTAACTCACATGTCCCATATAATCATCTATACAATGAGGATAAAAATAATACCTACCTCATGGTTTAAGATATAAAGGATTAATACTTATGAAGTATTTAAAAGAGTGTCTAAATAAACTGCTTTACTACTTTTATTAAAAGAACAAAGGAGACAAGTTTCAGAAGAGGCAAGCTCGTTTGGTCCATTTATGTCATAAGCACCAGTTTCATAGGATCAGAGTTAGGGTGGGGCCTTTCTGACATATTAGTCTAGGAATTATGAAGAGTTTTGCCCTGACAGAGGAAAACACTGGAAGTTCCATTAGTTATTTATTTTTTAATGGAAATGAGTACATAATGTCCATTCTTCTAAACAGGAAACAATATGGAGAAAATAAGGGAAAATCTAAGTCAAAAAATGGAAGAGGACACCAGAAATAGAATAAAAAATTATGGGTGAACTCTTCCTGTCTTTCCCCAAAGTTTACCCACAGTCATCTTCCTGTGAATGCAGTCTCCCTCCATCTAGTACTCACATGAAGCTTAGAGCAGAAAAAATATTAATTAATTAATTAATTATAGTATATATATATATATATATATATGTGTGTGTGTGTGTGTGTGTGTGTGTGTGTGTGTGTGTATGAGTGGAAGGGGCAGAGGGAGAGGAAAAGAGAATCTCAAGCCAATTCCATTCTGAGCACAGAGCTGGATGATATGGGGCATAATTTCACAATCCTGAGATTACTCCCTTAGCCAAAACTAAGAGTCAGATGTCCAAATAACTGCACTACCCAGGTACCCCAAGTAGTAATACCTTTTAAAAGTCTTCCCCAAAACCCAGAATAGTTCCCTGAGGGGATTAAAAGTGCCAGCTCTGGATTGATTCTGTGCTGGTGTTGAGCAAGGCAATATAAAAACTTCATGGTAAAGGTTTAAAATTCATTTATTTCAAAAGTTAAAGTTAAGAATTCAAAGTCTGTACTGCCACCATTAGAGACTCTAAGTTAGTAATATTCATATATGTTTATACACACACACACACACACACACACACACACACATACACACATACAAGCTATAATACATAATTCAATTCTGGCACTAAGTATCCAAAATCAGTGTAAGTTTCATGGATTAAGGTACAGTCCCCAACAAGACTGCTTTCGTTTCAGATGCCAGCTGTGAGTTCAGAAGTCCTCAGGCCACCCACACTTCTGACTAACTTGGCTACATATGAGACTTTCATGATTCCTTCAGGCTTGACACTTTACCAGAATGACACAAAGAACTCAGGAAAGTACCATAATTGTGAAAATAGTTTTATTATAAAGGATACAAATCAGGACCAGCCAAAAAAAGAGACCCATAAGGAGTCTAGGAAGGTCCTGACCTTCAGGACGTGCCACCCTCCCAGTACATCAATATGTTCACCAACCAAGCCTCAATGTCCACAGATTTTATTGAAATTTCCTTATGTAGGCACAACTGATTGAGTCATGGGCCACATGATTGAACTCAATCTCTAGCCCCTCCCTTCTCCCTAGAAGTTGGGTTGATAGCATTGTGGTTCAAAGCCCTACCCTCTAATCACATGTGGTCTTTCCTGGCATGGCCTGGCCCTGTCCTGAGTCAGCATGGTAGCATAAGCTTTTTAAGAGTCTACCCTAAATCATTTTTTAGGTGTAAACTCTGAGTAGTCATCCCAGTGGCCCATCACGAACACCAAGGACACTCCTGTCATTCAGGAAACTCCAAGGGCTTAGAAGCTCTATCCCAGGAATCTGAGACAAAGGCCAGACTAAATTTTTACAAAATGCATACATATATATGTGTACATACATATATACACACATATTTACTCAAATGCCATGCAGCTCAGAGCCTGGTATGTTTTAGAATGTACTGTTGTAGACATTTAGAGAATAGGGAACATCCCTGAAACTAAAGAACTTAAGAGTTTGATTACTGAACGGGGTGAGGGCAGCATGATACCAGGATATCTAGTAATGTTAAGTTCTGGGAAGAAAAGACAAGCATCAAAGACCATGAGCAACACAGCAGGTGCCCACTAATACAAACCGTTGCCAGGCACCAGCCCTGGTGGTCTTGTCATTCCTACCCTTTCTCTAGCATAAACCTAGGTAAGAAGGAGAATGAGGACAGAATTTCATTTCTCAGCAAGTCTGCCCTCTTTAACCTAGCTTCTCTTTATAAGACCTGGACAATTATAACCCTTTAAAACATTGAAATTTTGATTCACTTGGAAGCTTTTATTAAAATATAATTAATACTTAGGAGAAATTTTACTAGACATTTGGAATGAATTGAACCATTGCCTAATTACCATACTAAGAAATTCCTTTGAGAAAAAAAAAAAAAAAAAAAACTTGGGTGTCCAAATCACTTAGGAAACTTAAAAATATAATGTTAAATGATTTGTTGTGGTGTTTATATGTTGAAACTCCAAAAGAAGTACAAACTGGAAACTATAAGCCTAAAATGAATACGTTAAAAGCATTAGTACAGTGAGTTCCTTGTTAATTGTGCATTTTTATATACAGTGAAAATTTAGAAGAGCTTAAGTTTTTCATGAGATAAGACCTTTTGAATTTAAAATTTTACTGCACTGCATTGCACTTTCAATTTATTGGTTTGTGTTATGTTAATACATCCATTTACATTTCAACATTTTTTTGCAAATGCCTTTTATTTTTAACTCAAGAATCCAAGAACCTCTAAAACAAGTGATAGTGCACAAGCAAGGCACTCCAGCTCCACTCGTCTAACCACAGATGAAAAAAGGCATTAAGCGGGGAAAATAATCATTAAAGGATCTTTTACAGTTGGCTGAGGGATTGTTATGATTGGGATGGGAGGGACATTAACTTGCACATTATTCAAAGCAAAGTATAATGATATATTTTACAAGTTAAAGAGCCTTTGCATTTTACCAAGATCATTTTCAACAATATAGGGGTAACAGCCGAGCAGTTTCAGAGTATCTTTTTATCTAAGAGTGTTGAATTTAAGCATAATTGATCACTAACATATATCAGGAGTTACGTGCAAATGCCCACCATGAATGCAGAATCTATTCAAATATGCTAGCACTGTACAGCATACTTCTACCTGAACGACCTGCTCGGGGAGTCAGGAGCCCTTTTCCAACAGAGAGGCCTCCCAGATTTTGGTAAAAGCTCAGTGCAGCCCAGTCTGTGATAACAATCACATCATAACCTCTTTAAGGGGGTGCTGAACAAATACTATGTTTGCAGTCAGGTGACTACATTGTTAAACTCTTTGAATCCTGTGATCCAAGTTCCCCAATGCCATAAACAGAAAAGGAATATGATCACAATGAGTGGTCTTTGGCATATATGATCCTTACAGACATAACTGGGATAATTCAAACTTTACAAATCCTTCTTTTCTGGTTTAAGCATATCCAAGATTTCTCAAATGTGATTGCACATGGCCCTTTACGGTGCTCTTTTTCACTGATGTCACCCAAATATCCTGCTCATTTACTCAGGAAACTGAAGTTCAGAGACAGAAAGAAAGAAACTTGTTCAAGGTCACAGTTCTAAGAATTAGTGAAACTGGAAATTTAACTCACATTTTCTGAGACCAAAGCCATTGTTCTTTCTCCTACACTAAGTTTCCACCCTGACTGATACACAAAATTGGACTTTATCTAAGGTTAATCTAACTTTACAACCACTAGACGAATAGGATCATCTTCCCCTATCTCTGAAGGTTGGTTCTATTTGGATTCTGTTGTGGTTGAAAGGTTTTATTACAGCTGTCCTGGGAGTTTACCCTGGTCTGAAACAACTCAAGCAAACAGCCTTATGTTCAGTTAATGAGTAGAGTTTAAAGGAGTGCTTATTACATGCAAAACTCCATTCCAGTCTCAGTGGAGAGAAAGACATACATTTATGAATGGAATCATCAATCTCACACTCATACACAAGTCACATATACAAGGGCATCAACCATGACGTTGTAATAGCGTGCAGTTGGACGCAGTTTAATAATTTTCTGTGTACCACTAGTCCTTTGCAATCCACCCAATGAGTTGTTGTAACTGCTACTTCTGAAAGCTTGGCTCTAGGCAGACCAAAGCTCAAAAACTCTGTTTCTTTCGCTTATCTTCACTAAATAAATGTGACACTCTCCATTTACCACTCACTGGACAGCTGCTTGGTCTTTAGGAATATATATATAATACATTGCATATAATATAATATATATTGATTAATAATAATTAATATTTTAATAAATAATATATTGTATTATATATTACATACTATATATTATATACATATATCCATATATATGTATAATTTATACATATGAAACATTAATAATATATTTCTTTCAACCCTGGATGAGTACAAAGGGTGATAGTATTCCAGCAATGTTTGTATGGCCGCTCCCACATGATTCAGCTCCTTACAGTGCATCTTTCTACGGTACAAGCAACTTAAGACCTATCACAGAGGGTTAAAATATAGTCTATGTTACAACCAGGAGCTTCTCTTTCTTTCTTTTTTTTTTTTTTTTAAAGATTTTATTTATTTATTTGACAGAGATAGAGATCACAAGTAGGCAGAGAGTCAGACAGAGAGAGGGGGGGAAGCAGGCTCCCTGCTGAGCAGAGACCCCAATGCGGGGCTCAATCCCACGACACTGAGATCATGACCTGAGCCAAAGGCAGCAGCCTAATCCACTGAGCCACCCAGGCGCCCCAAGCTTCTCTTTCTAAAAAAAGCTTTTACCTTCTCAATTTATTTCTCAAGATGGATCCACAGTTGAGAAAAAATAATTCTAATTATGGTGATTTTGTCCATGGGAGTTAGGGAATAGGGAGAAAACTTAAACAGGCCCTGCCCTCCTTTGAACTTGGATTCGTAATGTCAGTCATGCATCCTCTCTCTTAGCCCATCAGACAAGTCTTCATTTGTCTGAATTACAGCTGGAAAGAGGGTAAAGTTTCTATCCAAAGTGATTCTAGGACCTATCAAATAAGGGGACATATCAGGATTAGCAGGCCCAGTACGGAGAAAAATATTTGATGGTCCCATTTTCCGTACACAGGAGACAAAAAGTGACTTCCAATTATCAAAGTACCACCTTTCTATATCAAAATAAAAAACTGATGTGAAGAAGTAAGTCAAACATAGGAACTGGAGACCCAGAAGGAATAGAGGAGAAAAGAGAACCATGACCAAACTCCATATGCCTGCACAGACAAACTGTAGCACTGCAACCTGCTATTCAACATCTTACATCAACATCATCCTTTATCTTTTTCAAGGCATTTTATGTATACTATCTTACTTAAACAGAATTTCTATTGCATTTTGACAGCACTGTGATATCAGAGATGTCTAGATGTTAACTTTATGGAACCTGTGAATATTTTTGATTCCACAGCAAAGAGCAATTTTGATTGCAAATGGATAAGGGAGGTTACTTTGGATTATCCAGATGGACCACAAATAATTCTGAGAATCCTCAAAAGTGAAAGACAAAAGCAGAAGAAGAAAGTCAGAGGGAGACATGATTGCTGAAAGGGATACAGTGTTGATAGCTTTGAAGAGAGTAAAAGGGAGCCACCAATCAAGGAATGTGGGTAGTAGGTAGAAGCTAGATGAGAAAAGGAAACAGATTAGACTCTATAGCCTCCAGGAGGGAACACGGCCCTGACAGTGCCTTGATCTTGGGGAAACCCATGCCAAAATTCTGGACTAGGGACTTTAAGATAATAAACGTATATGGTTTCAATACAGTACCTTTATGGTCAATTGTTACAGCATTAATAGGAAGCTAACACAATACACTGGAGAAATTTTTTTTATACATACTCCCTATTAAGCATCCGTGTTCACACCTTCTCTCCTCTACTGCATATGTGTTCTTTGTGGGTAGTATTGCCATAATTATTCATTTGGCATCTTTCAACCCAGAACATTTAACACAGTGTTTAATTTAAAAAGAGTATAACTGACATACCTCTTTATTTTTATAGTCTGTAGTTAATATTTTAGTTTGTGAGTCAAACTTTCAGATTTTTGCATCATACTCTGGTGTTTATATATCAGTTGCCACTTTCTGTGAGCTCTAAGAGGACCAAGTTCACGTTTCATTCATCTAATGCCTCGCATATAAAAGCAACTTAAAATATATTTGGCAAGGAAAGAAGCAATAAGAAAGTGAGGAAGCAAGGGAGAGAGAGAGAGTAAGCTACGACAGCTGAGGCATGACCAGAAATACTGAGATAGTAAATATTTAAGAAAGCTTAAGTTTATAAATTCTCATGATGAGCAGTGCCTGCTAGTTCAGGGTAGGTGTTCTTTCCATATTTGCTTAATGACGTTCTAAATTTGTTAATTTTTGTCAAACAAACATATATCAAACTTTCAGAATTTCAGCTGACCAGTGGATTCAGGAATACTGCATATTCTGTTATTGAATCTTTAACTCTTTACATGTGGATAATAGATTGACTGAGACTCCAAACGAACATGTATAGTCAGGCAGTAGGATGACAACACTATGAGAACTGGAAACATTTTATCTCTTCTTGTAGGGGCAATTTGCACTTTACCCTTATTTAAAATAGAGACTCGAAATCTTATGTTGGAAGTAGGAAAAATCATCACCTAGAAGTTGCCAATTTAAGCATGAAAATTCTAATATAATGTAAACTATCTGATGCCCCAAAATTGTGCAAATAATTGTTTCCTTACAGCTTAAGAACTTTTAATATTATTAGCAATGACTGTGCCAAACCATTTTTAGACTTGGTTCCTGAACTCCTACCTTTTTACTCCACCACAGATGCTGATAAATTACTTCAGGTAACCTATTTTATAGGAGATAAGTGCACCAAATTGTTCCATTGCTTGAATTTTCCTGTTAGTCTCATTTCTCTTTGGGTAGTTTTTTCTTTTTCCTTTTTTCTTTTTCTTTTCTTTCTTTCTTTCCTTTATTTTTTTTTACAGTTTTGTTTTTAGCATATAAAACTGATTTATTCCTTTAAATCGCTAATTTTTTTTAACCAGATGATTTTAAAACCAAGTTTATACTTATCTGAGGTTTTTATAAAACAGAGCTGTTTATCCACTAACTACAACTATATTTTCCTTTCTTAGTGATTAAAACTTCCAGAACCATATGCTCATTCTTGTCTAAGTTGTATCCTTTTGGGTTTTGGCCTAAGTCTTCCCTGCTGTTGGCAAACAAAAGGAAATACTTCCAATATGTAGGGCTCCCCTCTTGTGAAACCTGTAAACCCAAAGGGGACACTCACTTTTAGAGGTGGATTTAGTTTTAAATTACCTTTCCAAAGTAGGCAATTCTCCAGGCTCCCTCTTAGATTGATCTGCCAAGCCAGCCACTTTGTTAACATTAGCATGGCTTCTTGAATTTGAGAACTACAGATGGTGAAGGCATATAAATTTAGTGGTAGGAAAATCAGGGGCTTCTAGAAGGATCCCTAACGAGCATATATTATGAATGTATTCTTCACGTGCCTCTGAGTGCAGGCACAACAGGCAACCTAAATGATTTACTAAAGGAAATCTACTGCTAGTTAGACTTGCCCATCTTAGTCTGTTCAGCAAGTTCTGAACGCTAAAAGAGAAAACATATTTCTTTCTAAGTAGGTCACAGATCTGAATACTATTAATGAGTTGAGCATAAGGTATTTTCTATTAATAATTTATTTTATCACTGCAGTTCCTTCAGTCCTTTTACATCTCCATTCTAGTTTCTATTTTATTACTGTATTTACAGTATATACAAGCAAAATTATGCCTACCTTCTTTCATTTTTAAGTCACAGTTTCCTGATTTTGCTGTCTCTTGTTCAAGCAGAACAAGCAATTGACCCTGAAAATGGTTAAATATTTATCTTCCACACAAAAATGGACAAGGAAGACTTTCTCTTCAGTAGGTTTAGTGGTCTGATTTCTCTTCCCTGAATTTTTACTATCTCATTGTATTAACTAAACAAATTGTTTGACCTCTTTTAGTCTCTATCATTTTAAAATAAGCCTAAGATTTGTTTTCATGTATTACAAAGGAACTATGAAAATAAATGTGGTCTAGTTAATATAGATGTAATTTATATTTCCTCATAAAATCAGCACCCTCTAATGGGTACTTTTGTTTTCTCAAAGTTTAAAAGCCAACCACACTGGGATCTGAATATTTGCCACAGTGGACATATTTAGAGCATCATCATTTATTTAAGAAAGCTGGTAAATCTTTTTAGATGAAGAAAGATTCTTTATTTAGTTGTTTCTCTTTATCACAAAATTCAATTGCTACTAGTAGAGAAATATGTTGTATTAGACAGCGCATTTTCAGCAGGTTAATGCTGACTGTGACCTGCATATCACTCTCCCTTGAATGGATTGCCCTGGTGGAGTGGGTGGGTGTGGGAGAGGGCAGAGGGGTCAACACAGGTGTTGCACAACTATTCAAAAAACTAAACATTCCAAAATATTGTACTCCAGATACACAATCCCAGGAATCCATGGGAGAATTAAATATCTAAACCACACAAAATACCTACAAAACAGTTTTGTGTTTCTTAAAATTAAATAAAACAGAAGCACCTTTTAGATATTGAGTAAAACATGTCCATTTCAGAAGTGTTAAGGAAGGGGCGTCTGGGAGGCTCAGTGGGTTAAAGCCCCTGCCTTCGGCTCAGGTCATGATTCCAGAGTCCTCAGATCGAGCCCCACATTGGGCTCTCTGCTCAGTGGGGAGCCTGCTTTCTCCTCTCTCTCTGCCTGCCTCTCTGCCTACTTGTGATCTCTGTCTACCAAATAAATAAAATCATTAAAAAAAAAAAAGGAGTGTTAAGGTATATACATGTATATATAACATTTAATCCTCACAAAAACTGTATGAGTTAGGTACTGTTATTCCCATTTTCTTAATTATAGACTGGGTACATAGGAAAAAGGTAATTGACTCAAAGTCAAAAAGTCATAACCAGTAGTCATGGAGCCTCAGTTGTTATCACATTATTTATTAGGTTGTTTTAAGACACCAATGAAAGATATTTTATCAGTCTCAATTTTCCTTTTCACTTGGTTTATTATTTTCAGTCCCATTACTAAATTTAAAATTAACTTTGTTGCCCCAAGTGCCTAAACCTCCCCCACTTCCATCCCCATCAAGTAGCCTAAACCTCCCCACCTCCATCCCCACCAAGTAATCTTCTACAGCCTTTATGAACACATAAGCATTTTTCTTCCACAAGCCATTTTTGCAGTTCTCTCTCTTTAAGCTAATCCTGGTATCTTCAGCACTTTGTAAAGACATCTAAGTATACAAAAAGTAATAGATGGCCAGGATATGATCTCATTTCACTTCATTGTGCCTTATGAAAAGGAACTGTTATTTTCAAATTTTGATTTAGAAACACTGTATGTACAATTGGATACATGGCATAGAAACAACTAGTAGAGCAGGTTTCCATACTTCATTCAGACTTTGGCCATTTCCAGATCATTTTATTTTATAGTTAAGCTTACTCTCTTTAGGGTTAGACAGACATGAGACTATTTTATGGTTTGATTTTTATTTTAAGATTTATTTATTTATTTGAGAGAGACCACGCAGGCAGGGGTAGGGGCAAAGGGAGCGGGAGAGAGAATCTCAAGCAGACTCCCTACTGAGTGCAGAGCCTACTACAGGGAAGAATCCACAAGCCTGAGATTACCTGAACTGAAATCAAGAGCTAGATGCTTAACCGACAGAGCCACCCAGGTACCCCATAGACAGACATGAATTTAAATACTCTCCTACTACTTAATAACTCTGAAATCTTATGTAACTTATTTAATCTCCCTCTAAATTCATGACCTCGCCTTTAAAATTGAGATATTTTATTTATCTCTCAGATCTGCTGTGAAGATTAACTGAGATAATAGATATAAAATACTGAATTCAAAACCTAGCTTATGGTACTAATTTGATTATTATATCAAAAATACCTTAGAAGTTCCCCCCAAAAACTGACCTCCTCCTATTAGAAAGTTCACCTTTTGCATGAGATGGTATAATACAATGTAAAGAGCACAAAGTCTGGAGCCAAATGCCTGGGTTGGAAAGACCTCTTGCATACTTGTGAGATGAATAACCTCAGACACATTGGTTAGCCACTCTAAATACTTCTCAGACTTTCTCACATAAAAGCACACAGAAATTAATGCAATTTTTTCTGGCCCACTCAGGTAAATGGAAGAAGCTATTTGCAGCCAGCCCCACCACGTCTCACCCTGCTGCTCGGTGAGATCAGCACGTTGGCACAGCATTAGCCTGTTTGCATGGGCTGCAGCATGATGGTAAGTCAGATGTACTCTAAGCCAAGTTCCCAATTTGTAAAAAGGCAACAATGGTATTAAACTCCCCGGGTTTTAGAGGAGATAGAGAGATACCTGAGAAACAGTTGACACGCTGATCAGCATAGAGTGGGTTCGCAATTATTCTGGTCTCCTACTCCCTCACCTTGCCCTCTGTGGTTTATCTATAACAAGCTACTCAAACATTTACAAGACAGCCATGCTTTTACACATCTCTTCTCCCTTACCTGCCATCCCCTCTGGGAAGAATGCTGTATCAGTTACCTGTCTCTGTGTAACAAATTACCACCAACTCAGAGACTTAAAAAACAGCATACATTTATTATCTCACGGTTTGTGTGGGTCAGGAGTCCTAATGCAACTTTACTGGGTCTTCTGTGTAGGATCTCACAAGGCTGCAGTCAGGGTGTCAGTCAGCACACATTCTTATCTGGAAGTCTGGCTGGGTAAGAATTTGCTTCCAAGTTCACTCACAATGTTAGTCCAGGACAGGCCATCAAATTGTCTAGGCAATACCAGGGCAGTTAAAAAGTCCTATTCATGTGAACAGACCTGCCACGCTTGGTCATCCCTTTTCTCTGTCTGTTTTCCTCTACATTCCAAGAAGGCAGATAACAAGCTAGATACATGACCTTCTCTCAATGCTGTGTCTTCCCAAGTTATTAAAGACAAATCCCAACCACTGATGGAAGGTCAGGAAAGAGAGCCTCTGGACTCCTACTAAATTCTTTGCACAGGGACTGAGCCCCTCCTCTCCTCCTAAATTCACCTGCCATGCACACAGGAGGGGAAGGCCTTAAGCCTCACATAGTACATATTACCAGACAGAATAGCTACCACCCCAATAAAATGAGCACAAGGGAAAATGGCCAAATATAAAAGGAGTACAAGGCCCATGGAGAAAAGACAAACTGAATGAACCATCTGAACACTGGAATTTAAAATCAGTATGAACCTTGAGGAGATTAGGGAAAATATTATGAATACAAGCAAGAAAAAGAAATCTTTTAAAAAAAAAATTGTAGGGGCGCCTGGGTGGCTCAGTGGATTAGGCCACTGCCTTCGGCTCAGGTCATGATCTCGGGGTCCTGGGATCGAGTCCCGCATCGGGCTCTCTGCTCAGCGGGGAGCCTGCTTCCCTCTCTCTCTCTCTCTCTGCCTGCCTCTCGCCTACTTGTGATCTCTCTCTGTCAAATACAGAAATAAAATCTTAAAAAAAAAAAATTGTAGAGGGACACCTGGGTGGCTCAGTTGGTTAAGCGGCTGCCTTCGGCTTGGGTCATGATTCCAGGGTCCTGGGATCAAGTTCAGCATCAGGCTCCTTCCTCGGCAGGGAGCCTGCTTCTCTCACTGCCTCTGCCTGCCTCTCTGCCTGCTTGTGTGTACTCTCTCTCTGGCAAATAAACAAAATCTTTTAAAAAAAATTTTGTGGAAATAATGAATATAGGAGTTGATAAAAGAAGATAACTGAGTAATAGATATATAAACTGAAAATTAAAAGGAAATGAAAACTGAAGGAAACAATAAAAAGGAAAGCTGTAAATTAAAGCTAAAATATATGGAAAAGAGAACTCAAAATGACAATATTCAGACCTCAGAAGTTCTGCCCTATTAAGGCCCACCTTTAGAACACTCTTGCTAGAAAGCTCAAGTAAAATAAAAGAATGATGTTATAAAGGTTATGTATTCCCAAAATAACAATAATCATAAAAGCAAAAACAAAGAAAAAAAATCAAAGAACAGTGGGATATGTGGTCATGTTATGCCTCCCTAACACCATATACAAACCTCTATCATAGGACTTTCCATTATGTTTTTATATCATCTGTTCATGTACATGTCTCCTTTGGCAGTCAGTAATATCTCTTAGAAGAACCAGGATAGGTATATTTTACCTCTATCTTCTAACATTTCCCCAAAGGTATTACGATCTATCACAAATCCTGGCATATAATTGGCATTTTCTATGTACTGGTTAAATGCAGCAGAATTGGTTTTCACCTGCCTCCTCAATCGTATTGCTCTTTTTCTTGAACTCCTATGGCCTTTGGGTTTTCAGATCTCAGGATTTAGTTGACTTCAGATAGCTATTTTTTTTTTATCTGTCTGTCTGTCCTGCAATTCGTCCTAAGACTGCCTCATTCTTGGACCAGTCCACTTCATCTTCTGTCCTATTACATTGTCTGAAGACAATAAATAGGTGCATGAGAGATACAACCTAGACTGCCATCCTGTTTTTAGGTGCCCACATGCTGGCACTGACATTTAGAAAAGGCTTAATTAGGAGATTTGATAGAGGAAAGAATGAAAGGAATGAGAGATTGAGAAACACTATCAGACATACTATACAAAGTACTGTGTGTAGGGGAAGTGGGGACATGCCTGAGGAATAAATAAAGCAGCCCCCTCCTTATGTGGACTTATCCACAAAGGGAACATACCTGCATACCCTAGAGAAACTTTGGGGACAAATTGGGTAAAAGTTAGCTATTTTTTTTTTAATTTTCTTGCCTTGCTTTTAAAATGTTCAATAATTTACCTTGCTGTTGATTAGGAGATAGATGTAGAATTATCTCTGCAGTTAACTTTGTGTTTGAAGTTCTTACATTACAACCATCCTTCTAAGCCAATTAAGCATACCTTTATCATGCCTCCTGGTGGGGTTATTCAGTATGTGCTAAATGGTTTAATTAAAATCTGTCCTCTTTCCCTAATGCCCATTTGGAGGAATACCTTTCTCAAAATAGCAATTAAATATATAACAATCCATTACTTGGGAAGAAAAAAGAATCACCAATTGTCCCCTAAAGATAAACAAGCTGACTTTCAATTATCTCATTTTAAATCCTACTTTGCAAATATGTAATGGCATTTTTCTTTCTCTTTCTAACTGTACTGGCTAAAGTGATCCCCCAGCTGGGAATTTTGGTGTGTTATAATAGGAATTGTCTTGGGACAATCATTAGAGTAGACAGGGAAATATATAGTGACAAACACAGTGATGTTGCCAATAGAAAAGATCAATGATATGCATGGTCAGGAGAGAGTAGGTTTACAGATGAGCACTAAGTAAGTCTACCTTAGACAACCTCTTTGTAAATGACATTCAAAATCCTTATAAATTATTATTATAATTTTATTATATTATAATTATAATATATAAAATATTATTATTCCCCTTTTATAACAGATGATAATCAAGCTTTAAGTGGTTTCCCTCAAATCAGTCAGCTACTAAGTAATGGGGCAGAATTTGAGCCCAAGTTTGTGTGATTCAGAATCCATGTGCTCTATAAATAACTTCCTCCTTCCTTTCCACAAGAAATCAACAGAAGCTTCAAGTATCTAATATGAATCCAACAAGCCAGGTATGTGTTACACATTACAACCCTGGCTGAACTTTACCTTACTTTCTCTTCCAAAGATCTGAATTTAAGTCTCTACCCTTTCACAAACTAGGAATGTGACTTTAGGCAAGCAACAGCACCACTCTGGACCTCAGATTGAGTGGTATCTTCCTACTTTTACATTGTAAGATTCCTCCTCCAGGAAAGGGCACAACAGTAAGAATGTGCCCTTGGATGCTTACAAGAATTAGTGATATGTCAAAGACTAGTGGTACATAGAGTCATAAGCTAGAAGATGGACCTTAACCTAAGGGACAAAAGAGGTGAGACAGTATGGTTGAAGTAAAGTACTGAGGTATCCAATCCTTCCTTACATTGTTGTAAGGATTTTTAGCTAAATTCTTAGCTCTCCTTCCTTAAACCAGGTCTTGACACAAGATGGTTTGATATGCTTTGCAAAGTTTACTATATACACACTTCTAGTGGTGCTCCCCAATCATGTCTAATGTGGACTGGCAGAGCAGCACCAGTGAATCCCAAATAGCTAACCACTTCTGCTAGATCCATTATGTAAGGCATAGAAGACTTAATTCTCCAAGGCTGGACGCTCATGAATTTTCTGCCAACAATAAATTCACTGCAAATGAAAAGAAAACATTAAATTTTAAACCTATGAATATCTTTAAATGGCTATGATACACACCAGAATTGAGTTGTCTTTGTACTTACTAAGTCTGTTCATTGATTGAAAATCATTTGAAAATGGTATTCTAAATTCAATGATTAATTTACAATTGTTCTGGGAATCTCTACATTTGGCCGTTTCTTCTGTAGCTAATAAAGCAATCCTTGAATATAGGAGTCTAGAATTCTCTCCACGCAGGAAGCAAAAGCTCAGACTTGCTGGTGCAGGTTATACTGAGCTCCTGGAAATGCATTTTTTAACAGGCTGGTTTACAAAGGGAATTGCTGTTAATCCTAGTGCATATTAGTTTTCCCAAAATAACATCGTTTAAATCAAGAATCAGGAGCATAATGAAAAACAGAGAGAAGGGATACAGAGGACGCTGCTTAGGGACCTGAGGGACCTGTCTTGAACAACATGTATTTACTGATACAGAGTACAACTGATGTGGATTTTCTTTGAGTTAGAGACTGAATTTACAAACGCACAAGGTGCACAAGGAAGAAAACATAACAAGGAATCCACTTGAAAAGATTATCTGAACAAGTTCACTCCATGTAACGGCAAAATGGAAAAGAAGACAGTATTTGAAGTGGTAGGTAGGCTTCAGCCAGGATCATATAGAATCCTCTCAGAAAACCAAATGAAAGGAATCCTCCATATAATAAAAACAGCTCCTCTTACTCAACTCTGCTGCCATGGGCACATCAAGGTGATTGAATCTCTCTTGCCAAAGTTCCACTTACTTTTTCATCTTTCTTTTTCCTTTCTGCCATTTTTGGCACTAGCTCACAGGCTTCAACCCTGTCCTATGGCCCATGTCAGGGTCATACAACTGTGTTGGAGCAAGAGTATTGGTTAGAGCTGCTCTTTCTTTGTTGGAGCACTAATTAGTTCCCTCCAATGATACTGAACTACCTTTTCCTTGCTGCCAACCACTAGCTTCTCTGCACGAGCATACCATAGGGAGGAGAGTGGCGATTAGAAATCAGATAATCATCCTAAGAAAAGATGGCACTCATTACATACTTTAACACCCTCCTCATTCTAAATAGTTAATTATGGATTTCAAGCATTAAAGAAAGAGCCTCACAGCCTGTACAGAAACTCTCATGAAGAGATTGTTTTCAGAAAAGTGCCAAAAGTGTCTCATCTTCTCCCATAAAAGCCAGAGAAGATGAAGACAGTCCAGCTGCTCAGCAAGGATTGCTCAGCCTTTATGGGCTCCCAGAAGCTTCCATGCAACATAAAGAAATTCATATTTTTATTGCCTCGTATTCTCTCAGCATGAAGAAGAATTTACATTTCTTAATTGGATTTCTTTCTCTCGGCATGAGAAATTGCAACTATCTCACTAGACTCTACTGCTTAGCAGCCCCCAAGAAGCAGCTGTATAACTTATTTATAAGGCAGGGTGTAGGGCAAAGTTTTACAGTAAAGTCCAAGGACTACTTATAGGAGGATTGCCTAAAATGCACCGTAAAAACATAGTTCCTAAGCTACACTCCAGCGCTAAAGAATCAGGCTCTCTAGGGATGGGACTCAGGAATCTGCATTTTAAAAGTTCTGTATGCTTTTTATTTATGCAGAAATTTGAGAATTACCAATTTAACAGAAATTATAAGGATTTGGGAACCCATCTGGGAAACACTTCAACTGTTTTTTATCTTGTTTTTTGCTCTTTGTGGGTTGAACAGTATGAAATGGTAACCAGTACCATTCCCTTTTAAGTTCTACAGGTATGCTACTTGGAAAAGATGAGTCTGGAATTCATGCAGTTAGAATAATCCTGAATGCTTTTATCCAAAAAGGAAGCTTGAGGAGACTTTTAAGCCCACACCTCTATATTACAGACACCCCCAGTATCATCTCTGCAACTGTGAACTCTGTAGCCACAAACTTGTGCCTTAAGAATATTTTCTAGAATGAGACTGTTCCATTTCAAAGTGCCAGGGAAGATGGACATTATTGTTTAGGATCTGTCATTTATCACAGTTCTAGGGTCTAGTGATGGGACCAAAGCTTTAGTAGTTCAGCGTAACACCTATATTGATTAAAGAACTTCCACTGGTAGTTGTAAAGATATAATGGACTAATCTAACCATAATTTTTGCTCTACATGCTGATTAGGTACATATAACCATATGAAATAACTATATGGTTCTTTTTTTTTTTTTTAAGATTCCATTAATTTATTTGAGAGTGAGAGAGAGAGTGAGTGGGAGGGAGAGGGGAAGAGAATCTGAAGCTGACTCCATGCTGAGCTCAGAGCCCATTGTGGAGCTCAATCTCTTGACAGTGAGATCATGACCCAAGCCGAAACCAAGAGTTGAATGTTCAACCGACTAAGCCACCCAGGCACCCCTGAAATAGTTATATATTCTTGAAAGCATTAAATTACTGACGTGGAAACTCCTAGCTTTTCCTAATTACTAGCTGCCTCAGATTCTACAGGGAACTAAGCTGATGGGGGGGGGGGTGAAGAAAATGTGCCAGATACTTCTACACATTATTCCATGTGTTAGATATTCGACATGGATTATTGCAATTATTTCTAACCCTATAGGATGTATACTATCTCCGTATTCCATATGATGAAGCAGAGAGATTATACGAATGAACTCATTTTTCCTGACACATTTTTATATGTGACCAAAATAAAATTTAACCTCAAAGCTGGCTGACTGGCTCCAAAGAATGTGCTTTCTTTAAACAGAAATGAAAAAGGGATTATCAGAAAAGGGGGGTGGAAAGAAGCAGAGAGGTAGATATCAGGAGAGAAAAAAACCCAAAGGAGTTTCCATGATAGGCATTACTAAAATTGGGAAGATCATTGTAATGAGCCAAAATGCAGAGAATGGGAACTACATTATATATTCCAGAAGCAAGGCAGTTTTCCTACGAGAAGTATTTTGGGGCACCTCGGTGGCTCAGTTGGTTGAGTGTCTGATTCTTGATTTCAGCTAAGGTCATGATCTCAGAGTCCTGGGATCAAGCCCTCAGTCAGGCTCAGTGTTGAGCATAGAGCCTGCCTGGGATTTTTTCTCTCCCTCTGCCCCATCCCCAAACCCCACACCACTCATGCTCACTCATTCTCTCAAAAAAAAAAAAAAAAAAGTACATTGTAATGGTGTTCATAAGAATCTGCTCTCCTTTCAGAAAGAGTACAGCCCTGGAATTCCATTCTGGCATGAACCCAACAGAACTACAGTGACTTATCAGAATGCCTTTATCCATTAGTATAACAGAAAGAGAACAAAACTATCCACCAACTATCCATTTCCCAAACACTGCGCCAAGTGTTTTGCAACAAAGTTCTTTTTCTATCCACAGTGTCAACTGGAGACAATTTGGTTCCTATCACAACATTGTCACTAAATGCTTTCAGTGAAACAATTTTTCTTTCGCTTGGCCAAATATAGTTACAGTGTGTAAAAAGTAGAATTTCCTTTAAAATGTAAGTCTCCAATAGCCAGAATCTTTATATTTAGACATTTTCATTATGAAGTGTCAATGATTCTAAGGCTAGCAATGAGCCCGTTGAGATTTTTTTTTAAAGAAAGATTAGAAGTCCAAAGGCTTCGTATTTCAATAAAGTTATAGTTCTTTCAAATTTTTCATTTAGGTTTTTGGGAAGTGGGGTAGAATAGTGGCAACTAACAAGAAAAGATGGGTGGTAGCTGAATAAGTCTTAGCCAGAAAGTTACCTTCCTAAACTTCGGCTGTTTTATAAAATGCTAGTAATATTTGTTCAAAGGCCAGATCTTTCTTCCTAAGAACCTTCATGGTATATATGACCAAAGTTTTTATATCGAAACTCTCAACTCAATAATAATGAAATGGGAGTCACCAATAGTATTAAGCTCAGAATTGGGTATTCCAAAAAGAGTCAAATCTAATGTAGTACGTCAAGCCCAAGGATAGCAATCCACAAAAACCACTGTTTGGGTGCTAAATGATTGCACAACTGATTATTCAGGAACTAATTTATAAGCAAGCATTGTCCTTCTACTACAGTGGGCTATTTCTGAGTTCTCTGTATTTCTAAAACTCTTCTTTGTTGCATTATTGGCTACATCAGAGAGGCAAAATGGAGAAATGAGGAAGTCAGGAGAACAAGGAATCCATTACCTCATACTCCAAAAGCATGGCTGCTCACTTATATATGGGATTTCCATAAGATTTTTCATAAAGGGCTTCTACCAGATGGAAGGGTGAGAATGGGTTAACAGATCAATGTTTAACATTCTCTATAGTACAGCTGGATTAACACCTTCATGTCAATCTATAGTATTTTAGCCACCTCATACCAACATCCTGGGTCATTTCTGTCCATTTGATTCATGCATTATTACTAAGTAACCATCTCTTCCTTAGAGCGTCCACTTCTTCTCCCTCTCCCCACACATTTCTATTCAATATTTTATATGAGAGTATATATTCCTACAAGTGCATCCTAAAGTCAAATAGAACTACTCTATATTCTTTGCCCAGTCAGAATACATTCCTATCAAAATACTTTTAAAAGACAGCCTAAAGAGAAAAACTGGAGAATGATACAATGAAGAAATTCACATAAAAACATAAACAGGAAATATATTAGAATAAATATATTTGTGAGTAACAAAAAACCTAATTAGAAACTATAATGTAGTATCAGTTCTTTACCTATCAAATCAATAAGCAGTAGCAAATGAAACTGAAAACATCAATTTTATTACAGAAAATAAATACTCTGAAGGACAACGTTTAGCAAGAAAGCTTAGGTAGACTTCTTTCATTTACACATAATGCTGGACAAGGACATGTATATCCATTTTCCAGGTAAAATCTTGTTCACTACAGGCAGCTGTCTCCCAACACAAAAGGAATGGAACTAATCTGAGCATGCCTAATTCCTTCTCCAAATTTATCTATCAGTCATTCCACCACTCCAGGTGGATGATAAGTAAGGGGCAGAGAGAAGCAAGTTGAGTAACACATAAAAAGCTGTGTTCACTTGAAAAGGAGTATCAGGATCTGAGGCAAGAATTCCACCCTTCCCCCAAAACAAAATCCCCATACACAAGAATTTCTCTAGTTGGTCTATCGCGGTTTTTGAAAATCCACTAGAAGGGGTGCATTCCTTTGAATTAAGATGCCTTAAATCGAGTTTCTTTTTCATATAAATGACCCTAGAATTCAAAGCAACAAACACTAACTTCTAAAGTCCTTACCATATTAGCAGAGATTAGAGCAGCCCTGAGGAAGAGAGGGATAAGACAGGGCAATATAAAAGTGACTAGATTACTGATTAAGACCAGATAAAGTATTATAATAATAAATGGATCACTGGGCTGAGTCAGGAGCCCTAGCTACAGTATTGATAGTTTGCTTAACATCTGTTAACTTGGCTATAAAGACTGGAAGGCTTACTGTATTGAAATCTAGGGTTCTCTCCAATACTAACCACCAATTTTAGGGTACCTGGAAATAAATACAGAGATGTGGTTTAAGTTGCTGGGGCTGAGAGTAGAGAGAGAAACCTAACAGGAATGTGCAGCATGATCAGACACACATAACCTCTCTTCCATTTCCTTAGACAGTCCCAAGATGTCAAGATTTGTTTCTGTTATGCTTCACCTATCAGTATAAAAATAATTTGGAAGAAGTGAACTGTCTTCATCTATTTTTTTGAGTGGGGTAGGGGCATAGAGAGAGGGGGAAATAGTATCTTAAGCAGGCTCTGCACCTAGCATAGAGCCGGGTGTGGGGTTCAATCTTCCAACCCTGAGATCATGACCTGAGTTGAAATCAGAAGTCCAACACTCAACCACCTGAGCCACCCAGGCACGCCTATCTTCATTTATTTATTTTGGATGGGCCTTCACAACTTACCTTCTTGTCACCAAAAGCATAAAGCCTAGAGAAAATTCAGGTAAAAATCTTTATAGATGTACATACTAAATATTTTTACAGATATATATGTTCTACTCTTAAGCTAGGGTCAGGGCAAAATTCTCTTTGGTCTCTCTTCACTTGGAGAAACAAAAAAGGGGTGCCTGGGTGGCTCAGTGGGTTAAAGCCTCTGCCTTCCGCTCAGTCATGATCCCAGGGTCCTGGAATCGAGCCCCGCACCAGGCTCTCTGCTCGGCAGATAGCCTGCTTCCCTCTCTCTTTCTGCCTGCTTCTCTGCCTACTTGTGATCTCTGTCTGTCAAATAAATAAATAAAATCTTAAAAAAAAAAAAAAGAAAAGAAAAAGAAAGAAAGAAAAGACCAAGAGAGCAGCCTGTGATGGAGAGTGCATTATAAGCTGAAATCTGAATCACTATAATTACACACAGTTCACAAGTGCAAATGGTACCTACCCATTTCTTGGCAGATTAAAAAGCCAAGTGATGAGAAATATTGCTGAGCTAAACATGCCTGTTTAATAAGCCACTCAAATCAACACTACTGTTATCCCTTGACACACACATACAAATTGTATCTGTAAGTCTAATAAGATCTCATTTGTTTTACCTGAAGTTCCTATGAACCACCTGGTGCCTCTCTTTACACTTCTTATTCTCTATTAACTTGTGCTTGGTAGAAATTAAGGCTTTTATATGATCATTCTTTCCACTAGCTTTAAATTATTAGGTCAATGCATGTATTTGGAGCCAGCAGGCCAATATGAAACTATTAGAAAAAAATGAAAATACTGACTGGTATTAGCAATTTTAGTTTGTAAAATTTAAACTATAACCAGGCCTCTGATTTTTTTGTAAAGACAGCTTCTTGGGAATACTATACAATGCTAAGTTATATTCACAAAACTTATTTCCAGATCCAGATTTTTGATGCATTTCTGATCACTAAATCTATAAACTTTCCAGCATGTCAATATCACTACATGCCAGTATAAAATCTCTCCTTAGCATTAAGTTTAATGACGTTTCTGCTGAAAAATAAGAACAAAGCTGAACAGGGAAATGCAATGAATATTGTCAAACTAAAAATAATACTGCTCCAGATAAGTTTAGTAATTAGGAAAAGAACCTAAGAAATTTCTTAAGATACAAATTTTGTGGCCCTTTATTACTAAGTGAAGGAGAAAATTAGTTGCCAACTATTGGCTGAGAAAGCCTTAAATTAGTTCAATTTTAGATACCTTACTAGAAAGTTCTTAAGGAAATCAGCCATGTTAAGGAAAACCCACAAAGGGAAAGCTTTGTAAGCCAAACAAAGAAAGGCTGGGCCTATCACAGGCTTAATTATCATACCTCTATGGAGAATTGTTCACCGGTAACAAAATATGACAAAATATTCCCCGATTCTGATGATGAATGAGCAGGGAAAGAGAAACAGCCCATCATCAAGTGTAATTGTCAAGTCAACAAAGTTTGACTTCATACTCTCTATTCTGTTCTTTATGTTTCTTCATCCTGTGTTGTCCTCTCTCATCTGGGATTTTGGATGTCCTGTAACCCCCTCTGCTCTTCCATAGAACCTTGATAATCAGGAAGAAACAGACATAACTAGCCACAGGCTTATATTGGGCATCTTCTCTAGTCCCACCTGTCACTGGACCATCTTCTGTAACTGCCTTGCCTTACTGCCTTCCAGAATATGACTTGATCTGCAGGGAGCTCACTGCTTCCCAAGATTGCTCATTTCTGATTTAGATAAAACTAGTATATTTTTTTTAAAAAGTTATTCCTTGGGTTAAACTAAAATCTTGTCCTTTTATTTTCCTCTCTTAGTTTCCAGTTCTGCTGCCTATGTTCTACATGACAGCCCTTTTAAAATATTAAAGGTCAGCTTTCCTATGTCTCTGAGTTATTTTCCTTTTCTCCACAACAAATATTAGCAGTTCTCTATACCATTTTTCATACAAGATACTGCTTGTTGTTATTGAGACATGCTGTGGTTTCTACCCCAGGGCAGAGAAACTACTCAAATTTGAGATGGTGAAGGATCTTCAATTGACTATGGGGTGGTAAGGGTAAATGGGTGGGAGAAATCCAGTTGAAACATTAATGTAAGAACATGAGGGCAAAGAAGATAGACTTAAGACAGTTCTCATTAGACTCCATATGGATATTTTGCTCGGGGGGGGGGGTAGTATTTAAAAGAAGAGACTGTGGTCGAAACATCTGGCTTCAACTGCTGGCCCCACAAGAGCATGCTTGCATGATGCCAACACTGCCACCTCTAAATATCATTATCTGAAAAGTGGGAATACAATAGTTAATTTGAACTTAAATGAAATAAGACATGTAAATTTACCCAATGGTGAGCTTAGAGTAGCTCAATAAATATTGGTTTGCGCTTTAAATTTTATTAGACCAAAATTAATAGCTTTCCAGTGAAGACAAACAGATTAATAAATGAAAAAAAAAAAAAAAACCCTACTGATTTCATCATTTCGATTGGGAAGAGAACTTAATACCTAGACTATTAATGAATATTAGAATTTTGGGCTAATTAACTCAACAATTATGAGTATCTTTGGGAATCCTGGAAAAGAAGCAATTTGAAAAATGAATTCAAATGACTTAGTTTGCCTTCTGATCCCTGATGACTTTAAACATGATTTTGAGGTAGTGGCTGTCAAAGATGAGGTCACAAGTTAATAGTGGCAAAACAAATACTATTTTCTTGAAACAAAATTGTTAGAATGCATTATGAGTGGTGGGTACTGATGGTTGAAATGTGAAAATCTCAAGTTTGCTCACTGAAATTGCCAATAGCACCCAAGTTTACGTATATATACACATATATTTAACATAGGTTTCTATTAATGTAGAAATAATATTAAATATATATTACATATAAAAGAAAATAATACATATATAAATGTATATATAACCATTAACAGGTTAAAAATGTTTAAAATGGAAAAAATGAAAGAATTGGGTGCTGTAACTTTTCACATTTTCTTTATGGAATGGCAAGTTATCCGCACCTTCTGTTTTACTTGGCTGCTTCCATTAGATTATTGGAGTACTAATAGATGAGTGAAATTTTTCTTTTTTTTTTTTAAAGATTTTATTTATTTGTTTTGAGAGAGCAAGCACAAGCGGGGCAAGGGACAGAGGCAGAGGGAGAGAAGGAATCTCAAGCAGACTCCATGATGAGTGTGGAGTCCCATGTGGGGCTCAACCCTACAACTAAACAAGCCAAAACCAACAGTTGGGTAATTAACCGACTGAGCCACCCGGGTGCCCCAAAGAATTTAACTTCTAATGCATATATTTGTTATACATCTGCCATTTACGAGGTAATTTATAATGTGCCTTACATAAATCACATCATTTAAACTTCCCCCAAATCATGGGATATAATTAAAACTGCCCATTTGACAAATGTAGAACAATGACTTTCAGATTAAATAATAAGCCCAAGTCCTGGAGCTATGTGGGTCTGACTGGAAACCTGGTCAATCTGAGTCTCAAATCTGTGCCCCTATCATAGGTTTGGTATAGCTTTTTTAATCAGAAGAAGTAAGACTGTGGATATTTGCATGACCTGGAAAATTAGTCTCAGGTACTCAAATCCCACTTTTATATACTGTAACAATTTCTGGTTTTACATTTTGTGGGAAACATTTGAAACTCTTGTGACATTTCTAAATTTCATTTTATAAAATATTGACATGAATGCAAAGAGCTGTAAGTACCATATTAGATCCATCTAGGCTATCTTTATATTCATTGTTGACAAGGATTCTAAGAAAAATGGCCCTTTCCCTATTTACAGGATATGGAAGATATCAAAAGTGACTTTACCAAGGAAAAAAGGAGACAACAGAGTACTTGATAAGGAACCTTGAGTCCCAGGCATCACTGCAAACTGTCCATTAATCTTACCAGACCATGTTGTGTGTTCTCTTTCTTTATAGAAAAGACTACTTGAAAAATTACAGATCCAGAAGTCTGCTCAGTGGGATGAGGCAGACAATCAGTGTTAAGACTTCCTGGGAGCTATAAAAACAGAACAAAGTACAGATGAGAAGCTAATTTTAGGTACCAAGGGTATACATGATTTTAGTTGTCTCTCTTATAAGTAGGGTCTTTTTTCACACTTTATGTTCTACTTCTGTTTGAAATCTTGATTACAGTAATATTAGGCAGTATTTTCAATTATCTTTCTATTAAAAGCTCTACAATTACTAAAATTGGAATCATGAGCATTGTTCAACATATCACTCTTGCGGAATGATCTGAAGATGCTGGCTATTTGGAAGGTAAGTGGTTTCATTTACATAGCAGATTTCCAGGCTACATAATTACTCTAGTACAAAAGGCAAACTAGAAATATTTGGGGTATAAACCTCCTAGTTACCAGATGATCATAAGAAACTACGTGGCTCGGGGCACCTAGGTGGCTCAGTGGGTTAAGGCCTCTCCCTTTGGCTCAGGTCATGATCCCAGAGTCCTGGGATCGAGCCCTACATTGGGCTCTCTGCTTAGCAGGGAGCCTGCTTCCTCCACTCTCTGCCTGCCTCTGCCTGCTTGTGATTTCTGTCTGTCAAATAAATAAACAAAATCTTAAAAGAAAGAAAGAAAGAAAGAAACAAACAAACAAACAACATGGCTCTTGTTCATCTAAATGCTGGCCTGAGAGAAGTCATTTCTTTCACTTCTTTAAAAAAAAAAAAAATCCCTCTCCACTTAACTGAAATAGACACGCGTAAACCCTAGATGAACTATAAGTAAACACTTTCTGTGGATTTGCCATGTACCAGGTACCATGCAATGTGCTTTACCTAAATCATCCATTTCATCCTCTCAACAACCATGAAGTAAACTCAAATGAGGAACAATGACTAAGATTAAATGCAACTGAATCTCAAAACAGACTTGCAATTTACCCAGTCTATAATAGGTTTCAGTAATCTCACATTAAAAACTAAAAACACATTAAACACTAATGTAATTTTGAAAAAAGAGAGAGATGGTTTCAAGCAATATGTAATCTGGATTCCATTAATTTAATTAATTCATTCAGTTGCTATTTTTTGAACAAGAATTTCAAGTCCTTCCTTAGAATACCAGTTATCCTGGAGCTGAGGTTGTAACTTATTCACACTTAATATTTTGGGATCTAGCATCTTTTTCTGTTTCATTTTCTGGTTTATAGCTTCTGCTTTTGAACTTTTTGTTACTGCTTTGAGTGTTTACTCTTGTTTTTGCATCTGACAGTTACAGAGTTCCTTGTAAATCCCCTCAGTTGTGTTTAGTTTTCTGCCCCAGCCAAACACGCAAGCACCCAGCAACAAAGTCCCTAATGTAGAAAGTGTGATTAAGAAAAGGAAATGGGTGCATAGTATTAAATAAATGTTTATAAAAAATAAAAAAAAAATTTTTTTAAAATTTAAAAAACCAAAAAAAAAAAAAAAAAAGAAAAAAGAAAAGGAAATGGGAGGGGCACCTGGGTGGCTCAGTGGTTAAGCCGCTGCCTTCAGCTCGGGTCATGATCCCAGAGTCCTGGGATCGAGCCCCGCATCAGGCGCTCTGCTCAGCAGGGAGCCTGCTTCCTCCTCTCTCTCTCTCTCTGCCTGCCTCTCTGCCTACTTACGATCTCTGTCTGTCAAATAAATAAATAAAATCTTTAAAAAAAAAAAAAAGGAAAGGAAATGGGTAAAGACAAACTCTTTATGATCTGATCCATCTAGCTATGAATGGGAGATCTGAGCCATTTACATTTGTTTGAGATTACAGTGTGAAAATCAAACTTTCCCAAAGGAAATTAAAATTAAAAAAAAGAAAATGCTGCTGTGTTCCACGAAAATCAAACTTTCCCAAAGGAAATTAAAATTAAAAAAAAAAAAATGCTACCGTGTTCCACCTCACCCCAACTGCTGATGACTGTAGTTATTCCTGTTAATTCTCTGCACTCTGATCATGCTTACTATATAACTTGGGGTGGAAAATCTACCAGATTAGAAGACGACCACATGCATTGTGCGTTGGGACAAGCATGTAAGTAAATGTCTGACCACTGGTCCATGATGTAAATATGGTGTTCCCTTCTCTCATCTTAAATTCCTTGAAATTATGCATTACACTCCTGCCCACTGCTTCATCTCAGTGTGAAATAACTTAACTGGAAAAGAGAATCTAGTAATAATCAAGCATCTGCAGGTCAGTGGCTTAGCAGCAGAAATAACGTACAAACTGTTGATAGTAAGTCTGGGTTCCTGAGCTGTGAAGTTAATTTTTTAATAACATTTCTAGTCAAATGGCAATGGGGTTCCTGCTTTTGCAATCTCTGTTTCATTTGAAAACAACAGTGAAGCTTTCCGTTAAATCAAGTAAATATTAAAAAAGCATTTACTATATGTAGTTTGGTAGTGGTTACCAAAAATAAAAGCTAATATTATTTTACCTTCCTGGTAACATATTAAGAACTTTACTGCACTATCACAGATGAGGAAGATACTCTTTAGAGAGTTTAAGTAAGTCACCAAAGTAATATAGCTGGCAAGTGACAGAACCAGTATTTGAACACAGAACAGTTTCTCTTTGGGATCTGGTTCCTTAACAGCTACTCTAATACAGTTTTCCTAAAGAACAGCAACCACTAAGGTTCTGTTCTCTGCCTAAAAGCTCATTTTCAATGAAAGAGATGGATAGATACAGACACACAGAACCAAGCAAAACATTAATGAAGATAGCAAATCATAGATGCAAACAAACTGTAAAACAAAACAAAGCAAAGCAGAATACAAAACACATGAAAGAAGAAAGAATTCCTAATAGGAGAGCTGTATCCCTTCTGCCTTACATGGGGCCAGAAGAACTTGTTCCATATGCTCCTAGCTCCCCTTTACATTTTTAAGCTATTGGTTTTCCTCCGTCTTGTATAAACCCCCATCTATGATACATGCTGCTGATTATCTCTTGGGATTTTTTTTTTCCTTGTAAGAAAGAGATATATTGATGTTTTATTTTGGCACATGCTTACCTGGAATGGAAACTAAATTTCAATGTGAGTCAATTCTGACTTCATGACATTTAAATAGTAGTGTGTGTATTTCCAACTTAAAGAAAGTTGTCTTAAATAGAGTAGTATGCCCTTCACCCTCCTCCCTCTTGTAAGCTAGGAAGTGGATGGAGCTGATCAGTGTCTGAGACTATGAAGTAAGCTAGGGAGTGGAGGGTGCAGGTGGGAGAGCTGTAAGATCTATGAAGTCTGACACAATGGATTGCCCTACTTTCCCTAGAATGTTGACCTCTAAAATTTTACTTAAAAAATTATTACTTCACCATAATAATCAAAATCTTGTACTTTCGGCTTTCTGATTCTAAACCAAATTCAAGCCAATCTACCTTCCTTATTTGGAGTTCATGAAATCAGGGGTTTTATTGTTTGTTTTTGGGTTTTTTTTTAAGATTTTTATTTATTTATTTGACAGAGATCACAAGCAGGCTGAGAGGCAGGCAGAGAGAAAGGAGGAAGCAGGCTCCCCGCTGAGCAGAGAGCCTGATGCGGGGCTCGATTCCAGGACCCTGGGATCATGACCTGAGCCGAAGGCAGAGGCTTTAAGTCACTGAGCCACCCAGGTGCCCTGAAATCAGGGTTTATTAGCTTATCATTCTTCAGTGCTATCAACTGTTAAGCTTCTTATTAGTTCCTCATATTTATTAAGAACATTGTATTTGGCTTTCATACTTTCCCTCCACCCTAACTCTCTTCACCATCATATATAATTTCAGTGTTCCTAGACTTGATCTCCTTGGGTAAAATGCTATTACCTACACTATACTTAAACACTACCTACCTATCTTTCTTTCCTAGAACTGTCCTGTGAGAAGGGCTGGGAACAGCAGTAAACACTAACAATGAACAAAACTGGATCCTAGGTCTTGATTTCCTAATAGCATTTTCCAACAAAAGAAGTATCAATGGGTATATGGCAAATTTCAGAGCTGTATGAGAAAACATGGACTTCTTAAATCTTTTTATGCCAGAAAGCAAAGAAGTGCTCAAAGAACAATGAGGGCATGTCAAAAGGGCTTTGAAGCCAACTTCAATGGGCATCCCACTGTTAAATGTCCCTTTGTTAGTATCAAAATATAGTCAATCTTCATTATTCACAGATCCCATATTTGCAAATCTGCCTGCTCCCTAAAATTTATCTGTAATCCCCAAAACTATATTCATTGCATTTTCACAGTCACTCACAAGAATACAAAGAACAGCAAAAATTTTGTGTTGTTTGACATGTATGTTCCGAGTTGAGGTCAGACATAACAACCCACGTTCTTGTTTGAGCTCTCATACTATAAAAAAGTACCCTTTCACAGTGTATTTAATGCTGTGTTTTAATGTTTAATGATTCTCTATTTTATGCTTTTTGTTGATGAATATACTATTTAAAATGATCCCCAAGCATAGTCCTGAAGTGCTGGCTAGGGTTCCCTGACACAAGAAAGCTGAAAACGGCCTTTAAGAAGAAAATAGTGTTAGATAAGTTTTGGTAAGGCATGAGTTATAGCACTGTTGGGGGTGAGTTCAATGTTAATGAGCCAACAAAATATATTAACTAAGTTCCCTTTAAACAAACTCACGCACACACACACACACAAAGATTATTTATTGATCAGTGAATTAAAATGTTCTAACCAGAGGCTCACAGGAGCCTAGCCTGTATTTTCCTTAGGGGAAATGCTTGAATATTTGCAATTCAGTGTTCATGGCAACTTTATGGAACACAGAACTAATCACAAAGATTGAGAATCGACAGTAAATAACAAAGCAACAGATTGTAACCTATTGAATAAAACGGGAACCCAGGAAATCCATGAAAATATAATTAATTAATTATATGGAAATCTGATGAAAAAGAGGATATTTTCATAGTCTCAGAATTGTTTCCTACCAGACATTTATTAATTGAAAGTATGCACCACCTGGTAGGGTGCATTAGAATGTGGCATCTCTTCTGAGATAGTCCTACAAAAGTTGCATATTCTGGGTCTAATCATGAGGAAACAACAGTCAAGCCAAAAAGTTTTAAGTCTATGAAATCAAGGAAAGACTGAGGAACTCTTCCAAAATAAAGAACACTAAAATGACACAACAACTTCTGCAACAGAAGACCCCAGAGTGGGTCATTTTGCTATTAAAAACAAAAACAAACAAACGAAAAAACACTATTGGGACAACTGCCAAAACTTGAGTGGCGTATGAGGATTAGATGGTGGTATTATATCAGTTTTGATTATCTGATTTCTATGCCTGTGTTGCATTTATGCAGAAGAATTTCTTATTTGTTGGAAACAGGAGTGATTAGAGCATTCAGTTGGCAAGTTACTTTCCAATGGTTTGGAAGAAAAAAGTGCTTTGTGCTACACTTAAAATTTTCTTTAAGCTTGTGATGCTTTCAAAATTAAAGGTTTTTTGTTTTTGTTTTTGTTTTTGTTTTTAAATAGAACTACTGGTTAAAGGAAAAAAGGTATACATGCCATGTCTCCTACATATATATATATACACACACACACACACACAATATCATTATTTTGTCTTAAATAGTAAGTTAAAGAGGTTTATATTCCAATGAATACCACATGATTTTGTAAGGCTAATATGATCATGTAAATTAATTTATACTTAATAGCGTGATTATGTATCCAGTGGCAAGGAGCAACTTATTGGCCTATGACTCCCACTCTATAGGCCATTTCTGGGACCTTATCCTTTTCCCTTAACCTTCATTTTTATATTGTTGGTTCTTTTATTTAAACTACTTTCTCAATTCACCTCAGAGGGAGTTTTCTATAGAAAATTCTGAAATATGTTTGTGCCTCATGGAATAAAAGAAATTCAGTGGTTGCCTGATACAAAGCTCCCTACCGCATCCTGTAGTCATTTTTTTTTCCAATTCGTACCTATGAATCTCAAATTCATAGGCTTACTGATGAAATTTCTTAACTCTACTTTCTTCATTGGACAATGCAATATAAATGCTCAATAGTCAATCTATATGCTTACACTAGTGTCTAACTGCTATTTCTTAGGCACACGGGCTTTTTTCCCAGGGGTCACTTGCAAACTATATCCACATAAATGTAGAAACATTCACACCACCAAGGTTATTATTATTATTCCATTTTGAAATAAGAATCCTGTGCTAATTTATTTGAAAATCCTACCACCCCAAAACATTTATTCAGCCACATTCCCCAAAGAATTTTCTTAGTAACCAGGCAATATAAATGGCATTTGTATCAAATGTAATCAAAGTATCTCTGTCAGTTGCACATCATGATTTAAACTTTAAAAAACGCAGTTGGCTGCTGTTGGTAGTGACACATTTCTCTCTGCTCTTTTTATTCTTTCACATTCCTCTGTCTAGTAGATTTACCTTCTATCTATTCTTTTTTTTTTTTTTTTTTTGCTATAGTAATGCAATTTTCAAGGTCCTGAATTTCTTCTTCATGCACAGTGATTGCTATTCTTATCCCCAAGGATCCTTCAGTGAGGTACTATTTGATTTTAGTGCTCCTTTTGTCATTGACTCTAATATGTGTGACTATATTTTATTGTTTATTTTTAAAAGGTTAAGTATACAAAAATTATAATAGCATATATTAAGCTCTAAATAAAACAATTTTAAAAATATCATGTACAGTATTATCACCCCTTGCTAAATTTTAAAAATCTGTATTTATGAGAATATAGCTTTGTTTCTTAGTTTGGCCTGCAGTTGAAAAGTTCCTTTGGGGGTGCCTGTCCAGCTCACAGTGATCCCTTTTTCTGAGTGTCCTTGTGTTTATCATTTATAAAACCAGTACATCAAATTGGAATCAAATTTAGCTAAACCTATTCTTCTCTTAAAAATTTGGAATTGCTATTAAGAAAAACAAAATATGCCAGTCTTGGCTGGACTCATGAATAGGGGCAAAACTTACTAAATGGGGGGTGGCTGTACACACAAAACATTAAAGAAAGCAAATTTAGGCAGAATGAAGCTGATATGCAGTGAGAATCAGAGACAGGGAATGGGAACAGAGAAGAGCCTCCCAGATTCCTAATGGATTAGTTGTTCTTAGATTCTATAAGATTTCAAGGATTTTTTCTTTTTTTGACTTAAGCCATCTTGAATTTTTTTAACTATATTTTAATACAGAGGGGATAGAAGGACAAATTATTCACAGCCCTTGAACTTCAGATCAAATGGTAATATCAGAAAAGTAATAACTCTATGGAGAAAGATTCAGCCATACCCAAATCCCTGGCCATTCCATCCAAACTATAAAGTCAACCATAATATTAAGAAAGAGATTAGGAGTCCAATACTGAAGGACAGTTTAACAGAAAGGAATGTAAGAAAAATGATTCTTACTCAAATCTTCTCAATAGATACCTTAAGTTGCACTATTTCACTGTAAGAGGGAAAGTCTGTATTTCTAAGACTACGCACACAGTAATGAGAACCCACTGTATTAATGTATTTATGTGTGTATATATATAGCCTATATGGTTTGTATACTTGTGTGTATATATATATATATATATATAAAGAGTGTGTGTATATAGTCATCTTAGAATACATTTATTTGTATGTGTACATATATTTAGCATATATATATACTCATACATATTCTATGTTGATATAGAAAATATTGATAGTAGTAAATATTGATAACTAGCTATTGTAACTTTCATGACCATGGTCACAATAGTGACTATATGGTCACTATAGTGACCATAGGATTTAGTTTATACACAGCCTTATCAATTTTATGCCACTGTTTGACATAATTTCAAACAGTGTGTCATGAACTCATGAGAGTATTCATTTTGACTGATAAATGTTATGGTCACCCAAGTGGACATTGGTTTTAAATTATAAAAACATAATATAGTTAGGAGTAAATTGTTACATTGCACATTTAAAACAAACATAAATCAATTAATAGCTTAAATTTGTAATAATTCTGTGTTATGAATTTTATGACCCCAAAGTTATAAGAACTGGAGTCTCTTTAAGTTACATCATAGTCTCTCCACAATGTCCCATAAGGACTTTTAAAATATAATGAGTTAATATATAAAGATATTCATCCAATATGATACACAAATTACAGGTTGCCAGTTATAAGTCCTGTGGCATTACACTAAAACAGGGGAAGAACCAACAAGGATGAATAAGCAGAATGATTCCTTGAGCTCACCAAGGTCTGAAAATACTTTGTGTTTATATCGACCAAAGTGAAAAGACTTCCTAATACAGAGGACGTTGGGTAGAGCCCTCAGAGTATAATGGTATTAAAAGTGAGCCCAAATTAACCTTAAAATAAAATCTCCCATGCACTTGTCCCAACAAACTTAAAACCAGGTTTCAAAAAGGTCAAACTAAAAAAAAAAAAAAAAAAGGTCAAACTAATTCCATGTAATTAACTACAATCCCAAACAAACTCAACAGCACTTAAAGGCATAGCTCAACATCCAACACCCAATAATGGATGGTTCATAACATCTAGTACACAGTAAAAATCACTAGGTATGTGAAGAAATGGAAAAATATGAATCAAAATCAGGAGATAAATCAAACAACTTAAACACATGGTAAAATTAACACCCAGTTATTTAAAAATCTATTATAAATAAACTAAATATAAATATGAACATGAGGAGAGAAACAGAAAATCTAAGAGTCCCAAATATACCTTCCACAGATGAAAAACATAACTAATGAGAAAAATACATTAGATGTGATTTACAGATCAGAGACTGGTAAAGAAAGAGATTAGTTAATTTGAGGACCTAGTGAAAGAAATAATCCAAATTTAATCTACAAAGGAAAAAATGAAATATTGAAAAAAAAACAATGAACAGAGCATCAATAACATGCGGGAAGTCTCAAGCTACCTAACCGATGTATAATTGGAGGCATAAAAGAATAGTAAATGATGACAAAAGAAGTATTTGAAGAAATAATATAGAAAATTTGCCAAATGAAAATTAAAAGGATGCAGACCTGAGAAACTCAAGACGGAAGCCACATTTTCAAAACATTATGTGTTTTATTTTCTCTTACATTCCCACATTTGGTAATATTGTTGTATATTTCTACATATGCTAGAAATCCCAGAATTCTTTGTTTTTATTTCAGACAGCCAATTGTCTTTTTTAAGTTAAGCAGCAATAAAATATATTTACCTGCACATTACTATTTCTGACACTTCATTCCTATGTATGGATCTAAGTCTCTATATGCTATCATTTCCCTTCAGCCCCCAGAAATTAACTTTACACTTCTTAGGGTATAACTTTGTTGGTGAAAAGTTCATATAACTTTTATACATTTGAAAAAGTCTTTAATTTGCCTTCCTTGTTGAAGACGTTATCTAGGTTGACAAATTTGGTTTTTGTTTTGTCAAGTTAGAGATGGCCTTCCCATTGTCTTGAACCTTGCATTGATTTTCTGATAAATCAATGTAATTACTTATCAGTGTTCTCCTATATATAATTTATTTTTTTTCTATGATGGTTTTAAATTTTTCTTGCAATATTTGATTTTCAACAATTTAATGATCTAGATGGGGGTTTCTTTTTGTTTATCTGCTTGATATTCCTTATATTACTTGGTTTGGAGGGTTAACATTTATCATAAAACCTGAAAAAATTTTAGCCCTTTCTTCAAAATTTTCCTTCTCTAATTTCTTCTCTATTTCTTAAATTTCAACTGCATATATATTAAATTAACTTTGTGTTGTTTTTAGTTTTTGTTTTGCAAATCACTGAGGCTTAGTTCATTTTTACAAACTTCTTTTTTGGTCTGCATGAGTTTCTGTTCCCCTCTCTTTATGTTTATTGATCTTTTTTTTCCCTGCAGTATCCAATCTGCTATTAAGCTCATCCATGAAGAATTCAATTCAGATACTGTACTTTTCAGTTCTAGAATTTTAATTTAATTTTCCATAATTATTCAGTGTAATTTCTCTGAAATTACCCATCTGTTCATTATGTCCATTTTTCCTTTAATACTTAAAATATTTAAGATGACTGTTTTAAAGTTCATTTTTGCCAACATTAACATTTCTGTTATTCTATTTTATTTGCTTTTCTTGATTTAGATCATATTTCTTGAGTCTCATTTTAAGCAGGTCTAGTGATTTTTATTGTATTCTCCACTTTGTGAATGGTACATTGATGGATATTTATTGTCTTCTTTTTTTAAAGTGTGGAGGTACGTGAGGACAGTTAATTTACTAGTAGATGTACTTGTGTTTTAAAATTGGTTGAGAAGGGGTTAGTGTCACCACACTCTAGAACTAGAGTAGTTCTTCTCATAATACATACCTTTTCAGGAGTCTCAAAGGTTTCCCCAACCTGGCTAATTAGACCTCTTACATTTTTCAGTACTAGAGACCTCTGGAATTTCTGTTCAGCTAATATTTCCACTAGTTCTCCTCTGCCATGCTTTATAAAAATTTTTACCTGTATTTATGATCTTAGTATTCATCCAAAGAATTAATGCTACTGCTACAACAATTTTGGAGCTCTTTCTCTGTGTTCTTCTCACCTCTATGAGACTCTGCCCACACCAAATTGAGCTCTTTCTACAGCCCCAAACTCAGATCTCCTAACTTCTCAGTTCAGCAAGACCACCAAAATGCACATGGACTCGACTTTCCTGCACTGTCGCCTAAAAATGCATCCAGGATAAAATCCTGGGAAATCATGAAGATTACCCTTTTCTGAGAATTCATAGTTCTCCACTGTATACAGTAAATTGCCTGAAACAAGCTCCACATAGTTTGTCCAGCTTTATATAGCTGTTTATATGAGAAGAGCTAGACCAATACACATTATTTCCACATGGCAGAACAGAGGTTCACCTTAAAACAATTTTAAATCATAGGATAAATGGCTTATTTTCTTCTCATCCCTAAATTGAATTGCAGCTTAATCTCCACAATAGGAGTGATTGTTACTTTTATCAAGCAAAGAAGATTTAAAAGAAACTACTTCAAAGAGGATTTTATAAGAGCCCCTGTCTTACATTCTACTTTATCTTCAATCTCTCTACAACTGCTAGTGCTGGGTTAACTTCATTTGGAGTATTTGGCTTTTCCAAATCTCCAAGCTCTAAATCAACAGTCTTTCAGTCAATGTGAATTTCAAGCTGTAGATGGAAAAGACTGCTTTTAGAAATACTGAATTGTCTTCTCTTTTCACTTTCAGATAGATCTCATTTCAAAGCAAGCTTATTTTATGTAACTGTAAAGACCTAAAGGAAGTATAATCTCAAATTATGTTAGATTCGAGTCCTGGCTCTGTGACTTACTTGGTTTCATTCTTCTGCTGTGTGTCAGTTTGATTGCCTTGTTAACTTCCTTTATAATGGCAACATGACCACAGCATTTCTAAGCTTTACATCTACACATCACACCATACTGGAAGGAGAAAGATCGTTTGTGTAACAGAATTTCCATGAAAAGTCTTGATATGGAACCCAATGATTGGTTTAATCTAGTTTGCATGCTCCATCATTAACCTAGATAAGTTCCCAGAGGAGGCTGAGCGCTCTGGGAGGGAGTCATAGTGCTTATTACAGTTGTAGTCTGATTTTATTTGTTTGATGTTATATCACAAGCAATTTTTTAGTCTAAAATTTTTTTGTTAAGATCATCTGATACAATAACTATACTTCACAAATTCCTGTAATGTTTTGAAAACAGAATTGTTTTCTTGAAGTCTCAGTGGGTAAGAATATTTTCCGAAGAAACTTAAAATAATTCCTGGGAATAGCTTGTTTGAGAGAGTTTTTGTTTTTAAATTCTAATGATGTTACTATGAAAGCTGTTAAAGAAGATATTATTAACCTACCCCACAATTTACAAATAAAATAATTATGTCACAATATGCTTACGTGACTAGGCCAAATTTATAGACTAAATCAGTCCAATGCCAGTTATTAAACCAAAATTTCACTCTTCAGACTATACCAAATTTAAACATCCATGTTATAGGAAAAATAATATCATAATTTCAGTCAATTTAGTTAAGTTTTAAATAAAGAATTTCAACTTTTTTCAAATAGCTGAAGACAAGATATTAATCAGTCAAAGGGTACATAATGGAAATTTGTTTGTGAAGGTTAATTTAGTAAGACATTTTAAAGCTATAAAATCCTTTGTCCTACTGTGCTGTTAGTCATTATCTATAAATTATTATGTTCTATTGGATATACATCACTCATTTCTCAGAAATTCTTTTTGTGTCAATAATTTGGTACCCAGTCCTTCTTCCCTCCCTGTCCTCTTTACTTTGTCTTTCCATTCTCACCCTCCTCCCCACCCACACCTATTAACTATGCCTCAAAGACATAAATAGATAAAATGGAAAGACATAAGCACCAACAATTCATAAAATCCTACCACTGTAGGTGCTCAAATAAAAGCATATTACTATCATTTTATCCCAACTATATTCACTGTTTTTTGTCACAACACTGCAAAACATACCATAATACTCTACTTCAATTATATAAATATGTCTTACATAAGTTTTATCCCCTAGTCCTCATATTTATTCCTAAGAGTCAAAAAGGAATCAGTTTATACAGAGTGCTCAGCACAATGCCAGGACAAAGTAAATACCCAATAAATATTAGCTATCTTTATTAAGTGATATAAGAAAATTACATATATTTTTTAAATCTAGAATAAAAATTTCAATAGAAAAACTCACTTAGTGAAAAGCTACACTGCTCCCTATTCTTAAGTGTTCTTTAGTTTGTGGATGGCACTATTTCTCATAAAAAATTAGTTTTTCTACTACTTTCCTCAGGAATCAGGGCTATCTCTGTTTAGAAATTTCAGGGGGAAAAACATTCCAATGAGGTCTATGACTGAAGCTGTAAGAAATACAATAGGGGAATTGAAATATGTACAAGAAAGAGATTTGGTGATTAGAAGAGCCTGGAAATTAATATGCCTAAGCTATAATCAGCATTTTAGAAGAATAAGATTCTACTGGTCTTTTTGAGTTGCTTGATTCATCCCGTTACTTTATTCAAAATATAAGAACAGCTGCAAATTGCACAAGATGAAATGTTTTGCATGAGGCCAAAGACTTTGTAACCTTAAGTAAGATTAAAGAGCTTTTCTCTAGAGGATCAACTTAGACATACCCTGAAGTGTTTTCCTGGTCCTCTGACCTAAGACAGAGCTCTCCAGCACAGCCTCCCACTGAGCTAGCTGGTTACCACCCCCTCACTGTGGGGCAGAATTAATTAGTGTCTCTGAAACTCTTCCAAGCTACTGTCCAATGGACATACATAACAGTGGACCCTCAAGCATAATCATCCTGTCAACCTTTTACCACCTCATGGCCCATTTACACGGCTGCTGTTTTAACACTCATAGTCCTGCAGTAAATTCAGCACAGCAACATGCAAAGTGTTATTATTCTCCAGGGACAGCATATGTAATATTTTCCTTTGCAGATTAGCAGCACTAAATGTACTCTTTCCTTCATGCTATTCAGTATAGCCTTGTATTTTAGCATGTGACCTTAATAGAAATGTTTTCCTAAGCACTTGAAACACACACAGCATCAGAACAATTTCCAGGCAGGGCACCAAATGAGTGCCTGTTGGAACAAGGGATCTCAAGCTATAAAGGGATTGAAGACAACTACATGCAAACCATCCATCATGTTTCTGTGTGAGGCATGGAGTGGGGAGAGTTTGTCGCCTCTGCTGCTCCTGGGAGTGCAGAGCCTATCAATCTAGCCATTTCAGCAACGTCCGCAATGCCTTTCACTCTCTACTCGCGTGGTAGATTTGGAGCCTTTCTGCAGACGATCCCTGCCCTTCCATCTGCTTTGGCATCTGTGCTAGGAGTAGGAGCAAAGCTTCACAGCTGTGGTTTCCCTTGCTCAAGCCTCCAGGACCAACTCTGCAGATGCTCTAAACACATTATAATTGGGATATTCTTTCAACGGCTGCTCACATATTCCTTTTGAGTAATACAGAGAAGAGAATAAAACCCATCAGAAGTAATCCTGAAAAGGGAGGTTTCTCCTCTTTATCCAAAGAACCACAACAAATTACCAAGGCAAACAATTTACCAAGAATTCTGCTAAGGATGACTCAAATAACCAATGATCTCCTATGGAACGGGTAGGAAAAAAACACTCAATGGTACTAAAGATTTAAAAAAAAAAATTTAGAGCAATTTAATTTAGAAAATTTTTATTTTATGATTTGTTGTTGTGTGTGTATGTATATGTATGTGTATTTATAGAACTAATACATGCTTATTATAGAAACTTGGGAAAATATAGACAATTATTTAAAATAGGGATTAGAAAATTATAGACTGTGAGACAAATCCAGCCATTGTCTTATTTTTAGAAGTAACATTTGACTGGAATACAATCATGCCCCTTTGGTTACCTATTCTCTATGTCTGTTTTCATGCCACAACCAGAGGATTGTCTAGCTTTGATAGGGACAAGATGGCCAGCAAAGCCCAAAATATTTATTATCTAGCCTTTTGAAAGAAAACAAAAATAATTCATAATCTGATATTTCAGTTATGGTTTGCATAATCTCTCATTTTTAGACCTGTAAGGAAGGGAAATATACCCTTCCCTGAATTATACTTTAATTCTCCTTTAAGAAGAAGAAAAGTCAGATCCAAAGAAACAGATTCAGGGTGCCTGGGTGCCTTAAGGTGGTTAGCATCTGCCTTCAGCTCAGGTCATGATCTCAGGGTGTTGGGATCAAGCCCTGCATCAGGATTTCTGCTCAATGGGGAGTCTGCTTCTCCCTCTTCCTCTGCCCCTTCTCCTGCTCTCCTGCTTGATCTCTCTCTCTTCTCTCTCTCTCTCTCAAATAAAATCTTAAACAAACAAAGAAAAAGACAAAGAAACAGATCCACGTTTCCTAGTGAATGAAAAACCTAGCAAATAGTAGCAAATCAATCTTCCTTCTTCACATGGGCAATCTCCTCTCTGCTGCTTCCTGTCTTCAGTGATGCCTGGCCAATGGTGAAGTCTGGATTTAGGCTGAGTCAGTGAGTGAAAACCTTTTAGGCTTTCATCCTAAGAAGTTTGCTTTGGCCTAGGCTAACAAAGAACACTTTATCTTGGCATTTTGGACCCAAACCCAATGTCACGGTTAAAATTCAAAGTATCAATTCAGCCATGATAAACATACATAGATTTTATTTTTTCTAGTATGTAACATCAATTTTTTAGACAGCTTGATGAAAAAGTATTGGTTCTTTGAGATGTATCTGTACCCAACAAAAGATGATCAGCACATAGTACCACCAAATGCCTATTACAATTCACTGTGCCAACACAGTGTCAGGATAGAAATGATTAGAAAACAAACTTCCCCATTTTCCATAACCTTAGTTACTATAAATTACTTTGCGTTCCTTGATTCTGCTATCGAAGAGTCTACTCTAGAGAATAAGATGGTCTTTCTCAGAGATGTGAATTCATAGACAAGCAATAGGCTTCACTTGACCTCTGTTGGGAAATGATGAAAAGGGTTAAATATAGTTTTTCATGAATAATTCACTTGGTACAACTCATAAAGACTTATCATTTCAGTTGTCCTTCTGATTAAAAAAATTAAGTGGAGCATATAATAGATGTTGATTATGGCATCGAGAATGAGGTTTTTAAAAATCCATTGAGGAAATTTAGAAGATCATGGAACAAATAAAATCAGATTGTGTCTTATTTAATATCTAGGATAAGAAGGAACATTTACTGAGTGTTTACTTTCCAGTGCTGTACTAAGTATTATTTTTATTGAATTAGTGTACTATCGTATTAATATATTAATCCATAATATTAATTAATATTAATAGTATATTTATATATATACTATCTAATCAATTCTGTAAGATCTTTACAAAGAAACCAAAGTTCAAAAAGGTTAACTGAATTGTAATTCTTTGAGATGACATCAACCTTATTACAATAATATTTTGCAATTTATACATGTACCAAATCATTATTTTATATATCATAAACATACACAATGTTATATGTTAATTATATCTTAATAGAGCTGGATGAAAAAGAAGAGTTAACTGATTTGCCAAGTTGTGTACCTTCGAAGTACCAAGTTGGTTTTTTTTTTCAAGTTTTTTTTATTTATTTGTCAGAGAGAGACACATCAAGAGAAAAAACACAGTCAGGGGGAGTGGGAGAGGGAGAAGCAGACTTCCTGCTGAGCAGGGAGCCTAATGCAGGGCTCAATCCCAGGACCCTGGGAAGATGACCTGAGCCGAAGGCAGACACTTAACAACTGAGCCACCCAGGTGCCCCAATACTGGAGTTTAATTCAAACTCTGGCACTCATAGATTTCCTATAGCTTTTATTTATTAATATTTGTATTTATTTACATATTTATTAAACATCTGTTATGTGCCAATCACTGTGCTAGATGATGAGATACAAAGCAAAATTATATATGACTTGTTCTCAAGGAGCATACAATCTAATAAGATAAAATGTCCATGGAGGCTGATCTGTCTTACACGTCTTTGTATTCCCAGTATAAAGCATAAAATACCTGACACTGAGCAGAGGCTTAGAAGTGGACATGGCAGCATGTACTTATCAGAAGTGTGAATATACAATAGACTATTACTCAGTCACAAAAAAAGAATGAGATCTTGCCACTCACAATAATATGGATGGACCTAGAGGGTATTACATTGGGTGAAATAAGTCAGCGAGAAGAAGACAAATACCATGTGATTTCAATTACATGTGGAATCCAAAAAACAAATGAACAAATAAGCAAAAAGCAGAAATCAGACCTATAACTACAAAGAATATGGCAGTTTCAGTTTATACATGTACCAAATCATTATTTTATATACCATAACATATAGAGGGGAACCAGGAGGGGGTAGGTGAAATGGGTGAAGGAGCTTAAGAGGTACAAACTTCCAGGTAAAAAATAAGACAAAAGAATGAAAATCACAGAATAAGGATATAGTCAATAATACCATCATAACTTTGTGTGGTCACAGATGATGACTCCATACCACAGTGAGCACTGAGTAATGTATAGAATTGTTGAATCACTATGCTATACACCTGAAACTAATATAATACTGAATGTCAACTATATTTCAGTAAAAATAAACAAACGGATAGATAGATTGATTGATAAAAGTGTGAAGATAGAGTTTGAAAACACAGATTTCTAAATCAGCTGTGAGGGTGAAAAGCGCTTTCCAAAAGTGATGCCATCTATGTTCAGGAGATGTGTAAGGGCAGTCCAGGCAGCATGCTGTCTCCCAACTGTGGCCTTGGTTGTGCACATCCATGCACTCCAAAATGCTGTTCCTGGGGAAATTTGTATTCCCTTTTCAGAGGCTGTCTCATGTGGCTCATATTGCCTATTATGTATCACATGACTAATCATATCAAGGTATCCAATTAAGACTCTTCTAACCATGGATTCTCATGGGACAAATATGGAATATGCACACTACTTCCTTCCACTCAATGTACAATTCTTATAAGGCCTAGCTGGAGATTCTTCTCCTTCATAAAGTCTTTCCCAACTATGTAATAGTTAAGTGAACATCCCCCTCTTTGAAGTCCCTGAATGCTCCTCTTCTACTGTGATAGGCAGGCACTTAGCATAGAGAGTCTTATGCTGTTACTCTGGTTTTAAGTATATGTGTAGTTTAACTATTCATTCCAGCTGGAAACATGACTCATTTCTTATCCTAATATAGCATAAGTTTTCCGAGCCCACTGTCTTATTTTTCTGTGTCCTCCAGAAATGAGATGAAGTTAGCAACCAATGACATTATTTCTATCAAGTCTATGACCCTGGAGGGGAGCACACAGCTCTGTAAACAGCATGCATTCAGTAAAAATTTCTTGATGAGAATGAATAAATGCCTAATATTTTCCTGAAATGTAATCACATTTAAATTTTTTTGCTTATTTGTTTTTCAGGTTATTATGTTGAAAACTGCTTTACACATCATATGAAGGAATATCCTCCCTCAGCTAATATGTCCGATTCACATAAACACTTTTACAGAATAATCATTTTCCTCTTCCCATTAAATGATATCAGGAGATGATTTTTAAAACCTGGTCTAGTCTTTCCCTGAACATTAAATTCACCATGTTGCTGAAATTGTGATTTATTAAAGTGAAAATGAGATATCTTATGCACTACAGCATAGAAAATTTTTGCAATGCTGTTGGTATTACTCTTGTCTTATTTCACTCACAGTCTGGTACTTTACCATAATTAGTTAAATAGCTGGGATAATGTATGTAACCAAATGAGGATCATGCTCCCAATATTACTGAAATACATATAATTAATTAGTGAATATCTGGAAAACCGGTAAAATGTTAGATCTGACAAGGAAATACAGTTTCATTTGTTTCTGAGAAAACAAGTTTGTGGAATTGAGAAAATATTTAATAAACAAGGGCCAATCAAGCTTAGGATGTTGTGGTAATCCTGGATGTTAGGCACAGAAAGTACATGAAGATGAACATACACTATTTCACCTTTGCTTTTATCCTCCTATGTTTTTTCTATTACTATGCATTTGTTATATGGACAGTCAAGAGCAGCTTAAAAGAAGTATATAAGCTTAATATTATTAAATCATTGTTTCATAACAATTTTTATAGAATTTTTTTGTTAAAGCTTTTGAAATGCAGTAAGGTAAACATAAGAGACTAAATAATATTTACAAAAATACCAAAAACAGTAAGATTTTAAAAGTCTTCATTGGTAGAACACTTGTCTTCGGAGGCAAAAATAAAATAGGAAACAGAGCTTCAGGCATGGTAGAAGAAGAAGGATTGGTCACCCCTGCTCACTCCAGCAGCCCTCGAACCTTCGCCCACTTCTCTTGGAATAATTCTCCATGCTTAAAAGAGAAAAAAATGGAAGTTCTACAAGTCAGGGTGCTGTTTGAGCCCCGTGTATGTGTTCTCCATTCAAGCATGGATCAAGTCTCACCCATACCTAAGAGGATTTTCTTGGTTAAGAGTCTCATGCTCTACCGACTGAGCTAGCTGGGAAGTTGGTTTTCTTGGTTAAGAATCATCCAGTTGCATGAAGTGAGACACATTGATCACATCAGCTAAGTGCAATGGAGAAGAAAGAGATGTCAGGATATTGTATCTCAATAAACCTTAGGAAGAGGGAGAAAACTAGGAAAGCAAAGTTAGCCAGAATCAAAGTAACAACTCTCTGGGGCTGTATGCTCTCCTCTCCTCTCTTCTCTTCTCCTCTCTTCTCTACTCTTCCCCTTCTTCTCCCCTCCCTTTTTCCATCTCTCCCTCCCTCCCTCCCTTTCTTTTTCCTGCTTTTCTCTGCTTTATTCTTTTTCCCTATAGACCAGCTTTTTCTGATGTCCTTCTTGAGCCACCACTGCTGTGTCAGCCCCAGCTCACTGAATGCCCTGAAAAGAATAAGCAAAGTAACAGTGCCTGAGATTCAAATTCCTGGAAAAGATAATCTAATTGACTTGTTGAAAGCCAAAGGTTAATCTCCTGCTGGATTAGGTGTGGTCAGGGGCTATAAGTCATTTAGTACCAGTACTGTCCCTCCTAGAGCTATCAAAAATTTGAGCTGGGCTAAATCTGACCTAGTTTCAACTACAAACTGTAAGTATAAGAGCACTACAGACTTTGCCTTAGCCAGGGCATCCGTAAACTCAGCTCCAAGGGGAACAGAATCTTACCCAACTCTATCTGTGAGATTGAGATATTAGATCTAGCTTTGTTCCCAGAATACTGACTGATTCAAGTACTACTACTTACTGTGACCAAGGAAAACTGTTTTCTGAAAATACCTTATCCAACAAATTACTGACTTTCACATCTTTTGGGATGGGATTGGTATACTACCTACATCAGTAAATATTTAGAATACAGACCTTAATTTCTGTCACGGGTCTTACTTTCTCCATGATGCCAATTCCCTCAACTCCAAGAAAAGCAACACAATTAAAAACAAAACTCCAGATAATTTGAAATCAAGGACTATTACCATCTTCACATTATCAATTCTTTTACACATTTTCTTAAGATTTATTGTATCTGTTCCCCCTTCTTTTCTCCTTTCCCTTTCATTCTGTTCTCTCCCTTCCCTCCCTCCCCTTCTCTCCCCCTCCTGAACAATTTAGCCTAAAAGCCATTTGGTGGAACGAGCAAGGCAGGTATCCATGTGGTAGGAGGGAGGTCATAGTAGCCTGCCATGGTGTGCTGGAACTCAAGAGGGATGGCTATGGCATCTGGGCAAGAAAATGGCCCAGAACCAAGAAGAGGAACTAGGGCATGGATGCAGGAGGGCATTCTAAGGTGGGGTGTCAGAGACCAGTCAGGATGAGATTATCCACTCAAGGGACCATGGTGAAAATGACCTGGTATTCAGGTCCCATCTGAAGTGAAGAGAGTGCACATTTGAGTGGAGAGGTGCTGTGGGGATCTGGTGCAGAGTATCAAAGCCCAAGCAGGGTAAGGAGGACATCTAGATAGATGCACAGTGAAGTGGACAAAGCAGTGACAACGGCAGTTTGGGTAAATGAATATGTAACCAAAATGAAGAATGCATCAAGTAACTCTATGAGGATAATAGGAACCAATCTTCTCACTGTCAAAGAAGAGAGAAACTAGTATAAACCTTGCGCTGTTGGATTTAAGTTGCAGATATTAGAGTTACTGTATGGATTAAAATACACAGAGATAGAGATATATAGAAGAACACATAAGTAAGTATTTTTATAGCTAGATATATAAAATTTTTAAGTGTAGATGTAATACTCTCTAGTTCTGTCTACTGAGAGGGCTAAACAGGAATTACTCCCCTCCCCAAAAGAAACATACCTATTCTCCATATCTTAGTTTCTAAAAGCCATTCTACAAAATAAGAAGCCATGGAACCCTAGAAAAACAGTTGGTTTCAGGATGGGGACAGACAAATATAAGATGACTCTGAAATACCATTTTCATGTTAGAAAATAAGGAAGTATTCAAAGAATGATGAGGAAAAGTCAAAAGGATACAGAACCTAGAAGGCAGAGGCTCCTACTAAACAAATCTGGGACAATTTGAGCATTGATAAAAGTAACAATTATAAATTATGAGCCATTAAATGAAATAGTATTTCATAAACCCATACTGCTATAAAACATAAATGCATATATTAAAATTCTGGTGAGGACCAGAATTTTATATAGCCTCAAAGTAATTCTTCACAAACACCTAATTGCAAAGGGCAAATGAGTATATTACAGTGGAAAAGTCTTTCATATCCCACCTTAATCTAGTAATCAAATGAACACCACATATAATGGGACAAATAAAAAAAATTGTGTCCTACATGATGGGATGAAAAGAATATGGCATTATTTCTATGATATTCTTGCCAAAGACACACATTCTGAATCTCTTTCATGAGGATGCATCATAAACCCAAATTGTGACATATTCTACAATACAACCAACCTATAATCCTTAAAATTAACCAGATCTCAAAAATTGAGGAAATTCTAAGAAAGTGTTCCACATTTGATGACACTAAATATCAGGACAACTAAACACAATAAAGGTTTTTGTTTTGTTATAAAGAACCCTATTGGGACAATAGGTAAAACTCGAACAGGAGATCTGATTGCAGTAATTAATAAATGGTATTTTCCTGATTTTCAGCATTGTATTTTGGTTATATAGAAAAGAATCTATTGAAAAACATGAATATCTTAAAACTCCAGCATTGTTCGGGTCCAGAAAGCAGGAAATCAGAGACAGGCAATAGAAACAAAATGCATATAGTGATCGAGCATTTGTATTTAAAGTGTTAAGTTTAAATAACTAAATACAGATATTAAAATTATTTACAATTATAAAAGAAAACATTTATTGAGCCCTTTTTGTCAAGGCACCATAGTATATTTATTATACATTTTCTTAATTTAAAAAAGCAGCAGCTAAAAAAGAATTATACCTTCTTTATTTCCAGCATAAAAAAAAATTATCTTAATCATAAGAAACAAATTGAGGGTTGCTGGAGGGGAAGAGGGTGGAGGAATGGGGTAACCAGGCGATGGACATTAAGGAGGGCTTATGATGTAATGAGCATTGGGTATTATATTAGACTGATGAATCAGACGTCTGTATCTCTGAAACCAGTAATATATTATATGTTAATTAATTGAATTTAAATTTAAAAATGCTTTAAAAAAAAAAAAAGAACAGTTACTTGCCTCAGATCACATCATGTACACATGTTAAGGCCAGAAAAGTACAGTGAATGTTTAACAACTGGCTTCCTAGAAGGAGGAAAATCTCTGCTTTGTAGTATTTGCCAATTTCTGTGCTGTAAATACTCCCACCAAGGCTGATTTCAAGCTACCATCAAACATGGGTCTCTGAGTGCAGTGTTAGGGAGAGACACCCACAAGACAATGCAAGCCAGCCTTCAGGACAGCACTGGTTAAGGTTAAGATTTGAAAACAGACAACTGAAGTCTACAGCCTACTATGTCATAATACCTGTATTTAAATTTTCATATAAAGGGTGTGTGTACCATCTAGACATAAGGGCCAGCACAGGGGTCTGTATGAATGGATGACACACTCCCTGTCCCGATAAAGAAATGACAGAAAACCTTCAGATAGATAGATAGATAGAGTCTCCACATAAAGAAAAAAAATCATTTTAATACATAGCAGGTACATATTTTCTAAAAAAGATTAAGGACACATTCCCAAGACAACACTTTTTGTCCGAATAGGATCCAAATAGACCAGAATATTTGGCTAGAGTTTAACCAATTATTAGTGAAAAGGAATAAAAAATAATACAGATAAATAGATGTAGGTAGATAAAAATGAGATCAGTGCATTGGATGTTATATGCTATACATTATGGATTATATTAAATTACATATTGCATGTGCAATATATAATGAACAAACAACAACCATGAAGTTGGTTGACATATCTCCCACCCAACCTATCACAGTCATTTTAGGTGTCAACTTGGCTATGACCATTCTGAATGTTTCTGTGAGGGTATTTATTTTAGGATGAGAATTACATTTAAATAGGTGGACCCAAAGTTGGGAATTATTCACTCTGGGAAGCCATCTCTAATGAAGTTTTTCCATCAGAGACAAAGAATAACTGTAACTAAACTACTCTTTGATCTTCATGATTGTTTTTTTTTTTGGCAGCCATTTAGCTCTCACTGATATATTTCATTCATATCTATTGTATGTTGTCATCAAATGAGCTTCTAGATCAGGAAAATCAATTAATTTATATTTACTATAAATTAATTTATAGTTCCCCTTTTCTAGAATCACAGTACTTCGAAAATTAGAGGAAATAGCACATTCCTCTCTGGGCCTCCTTCTACAGTAGATTGTCATTTACCTGTTGATGACCTGTTTCTTCTGCTTTGGGCCAACAACTCTGGTTCTCCTCTGCTTTTTGCTCTAACATGTTAATTATGGGCTGCCTCTTAATTGTGACATCTAGAGTAAATTATGATACAATTCAGTTGTTGGATGAGGATATTGAGTCTCGGGAGATATAAGAAATCTACCTGAAGACAGGCCCAATGACAGATGATAGAGCTCGGTTTACAATTCCTAGTTCAGAGTCAAGTTGTGATATTGGCAAATTTTTACAACTGAATTGTTTCCTTTGGAAAAGCATCTATCTTTAGCAATCTTCGGTCATATTTTATTTTGTATTAATATGGCAAACTATCTTAAAATTACTGGTCATTTTCAACAAATGTCTTTTCGTTCTCGGTACTATTAATAATAGGTTTGTGCAGTTATAAACAGAACTAATTAAGAAAATAGTCCTGATTCTATCTTTGTGCATATTACTTTATAGAGTGTATCACATAATTATAGATACATATAAAAGAGATGAAGAAAAATCCTCTGGGATAAACGAAGAAAATACAGTTCTAGATATGAACAAAATTATCAAAATGTAGTTGTGTTCTTTCATTTCTAGTACATTCTTTATATCTCATGACCCTAATGAGGAAGGGCACAGGGAATAGAAATTTAAATACACACACACACACACACACACACACACACACACACACTCCCCAGGGGTGGATACCTGGGAGGCTCAGCTAAGCAGCTGATTCTTGATTTCAGCTCAGGTCATGATTTCAGGGTTGTGAGATTCGAACCTCCCATAGGGCTCCTCACTGGGCATGAAGCTTGCTTAAGATCTCCTTCTCCCCTTCTTCTGACCTTCCCCCACTTCTCTCTTCCTCTCTTAAAAAAAAAAAAAGTATCAGAGAGGTTAAATAATTTTTTTTAAGATTTTTAAGTGAGAAAGTGAAAGAATAAGGTAAGAACTTGAACCTGGGATCTTATGAAATCAAACCAATATCTGTACCATGGATTTTTCTTTGCTTTGGAGTCCTATATACCAATCAATATTTGGGAACATGGAGAAAGCATTTACAGTTGTGTAAGAGTTTATACTAATCTCAACCATCCAGCCTCAAGGCAATATCTTAGTCAAAGGAACACATTTTAGAAAGTTTTTTAAAAATTCCAAACAATTTAAAATTTTTACTTCCATTTTACTAGTATAATGAAGAGACTTGAAGGCCATAACAATGCTTCTTTGGAATTTCTTTTTCATCTCTGATGAACTTTTTTTTAAATATTATTACTTCTCCTGTGCATCAAAACTTCCAATGTCTCTGTAAAACAAAGCTCCAGTCCTAAGCCACACACCATTCTTTCTTCTTCGTCTTTCCTTCTTGTTCTGAATTTCCAAGTTCCAATGATCTTTGCATGAATTATTTACTCCAAATAACAATATGGCAAAATAAATATTAGTCTCAGAGATGCTGAGTTGACCAAGGCCTCACATCTAGAAAATGGTTAAGCAGATGTATCTAATTGTAAAACTATATCCTTTCCATTATACCACACTACCAGTTGTAGAGATAAAGAAATCCTAGAAACTACTATAGGAAATCTGAATTTTTGATTTTTAGATGATTTCCCTTTTGAACAGTTCATCTCATACATGTATGGGATAACGTCTTTTAGTCTAAACTAAAGGAAAGAGTATCAAAGTAATCAAAAGATGCCAGTTGGCATCATGAACATCTGAACATCACTGGAGTTCACACTGATGCTTTGTATGCACTGAGCTTGATAGCATCCATGGAAGAGACCAAAACTTCTACATTCTGCATGTAAGAGTGACTATGGGGTTTCTGAGGCTTAATGGGAAGGCCCCTAATTAGACAGCATGCTGAGGCCCCTTCTGCATCTTGCTTCTGTACGAATGGCTAAAAACTAACATTAAAAACAAAACAAAAAAAGAGTAGCATTTATTTTTCCATCATTTCCTAATCTTCAGAAACCATGACTTATTTTCTAGAGGAGTCTTTTGCTAGAAAGACAATTATTTCCCAATTTAGATATTTGGTGACTGAGCCCCAGTTGTGCTTGTCATCATGGTTGCCTTGGTCTAAGTTAAACATAATGGTTTAGGGATTTCAATGATTTTTAGAGCTCTAAAGATTGCATATAATGCTGCCCAAGTGGTGCTGCATTATTGGCAATCATCCTGAAACTATTAACAGTTATCGGACCCATGATCTCCCTGGAATTAACAGCCAAACTCTTCTTTTCTCAATTTGCAGGACACTGTCATTACCATTAAAAGGCAGTTAAGATGATAATGTGCTCCTGGAACCCAGACAGTGGGCAGCAAAGGGTTATAAGTGAAAATGCTGAGACAGCAGCCCTGACTCAGCCTATAGACAGAATGTTTTTCCTCTTGGGCTGCAGTTGGAAGAAAATTTTAAAGTGACAGGAAGTGAGCACTCAAGATAAATGTTTCTGTTTGTTGATTTCTTTGGGAGGACTCCCTTTCTAGTGGCACTGCAGAAGGTCGGTTCTTTCTCACTGAAATGACAGGACTTCCTGTGGGCCTCCTTATTCTAAAATTTATAACAATAACCAAGAATTTCAAAACAAAGGATTGCAGTTACAGCACACAAAGAGAGGAAGAGAAGCAGAAGCCTGAAGGGAGAAAAAGCTCTGAGAACTACCCTCAGGTAAGATGAGACCATGGATTTATCGGGTACAGAGTAGAGAAAGTAACAGAGAAATGTAACTCAAATCAATAAACACCTGTTGAGGTGTTGAGTTGTTGTTGAGTCCTACTGTGCTACAGGCATCATGCTATGTAGAGGTGATAAAACAGAGATAATACACAGCCTTCATGACCCCTTCCCTCTTGGAGTTTACACTTATCTGAGAAGATGAACACGTGGTAACTATTATAAACACATACGATAAATATTTTCTAAGATAAGTAAAGTACAGGGTGCCATGGGAACATACAGCAAGGAATTCTAAATACAAGTACATAAAACACTACCATGGTAATATGATGGTTACCATTTACTTAGCATCTGATTTATGTCATGCTAAGTGTTATATGAAAGATTTTATTTGAATCTACATGACTGCTTAAATATTAGGTGAATATTAACATCTTCTATTTATAGGGATGTAAACTGTAATGTGGGTAAACTACCCAAGAACAGCCAGCAAATATCAAAACCAGGAGTTGAATTTGTATCAGACTAAGTATATACTTCATTCTGTTGACCAGCATACTACATTTCAATCCCCAGAACAAAGTGGAGAATAACATTTAAGATTCAATTGCCATCTCCATTAACAGAACCAAAAAATACATAAGGGACTGGAGGGAAGACTAGAGAATAGAGAAATGCAATGATATTTGGGTCTCTAAGCACACGAGCTCTCTATTACTAATTTGCCGCTTGGGTAGGATTGGTTCAAATTTAGTTGGCTTTATATAGGTTACAAAGAGATCAAGTTAAATAAATACAACTGATTTATTTAGCATACTCATAGATCTGCAGTATATTAATTTCTCAAAGCTTTTTGAATGATTTCTACTTGTTTAAATAACATCTGCTCCAAAACACATTTGAAACACTTTAAACAAGGATGATAATAACAGCAGAATCATTTAGCACCAGAAAAACAAAACAAGCGTCAGAAAACAGTAACGGTAGGCAAACATCAAAAATTCTGATTCAGGAGACCTAAAAAAAAAAAAAGGAGAGAATAAGATTTCTTTCTGAACTTTGTAGAGTATGCGCTGCCAAAGCTAGCACTTTCTAAGCTTTGTAGAAACAAAGGCAAAGAAAGATACAAGATATGATACATAACGCTGTCCACCAGAAAAGCAATCTATTTAATGATAAGAAATTTTTTTTTTCAATCTAAGCATTAAGAGGAATTTGCCACTGGCATCTTCATACAAGACAAATTGAGCCACATAAAGAATGCACTAATAATTTCCTTCATAACAATTTTAACAGGTTATTTTCATATCATCTCTGTCTCTTTAAAGATGTTTGTGCAATGACTTTTGAGGTGTCTGCATAACAGGTAAACCACAGGGTCCAGCTGCCAGTAACTCCATCTCTACTGACTCATGCCAGAAACATGATATTCAAATTATGACAAATGCGCACTGGTGAGCCAACTTGGAGGGGAGAGGAAGTACATGGTGGCAGAGTTTAGAACCAACATTCACCTATTCCTTTTGCTGTTGTTCCCAGGGCTCCTTCCTTCCTGAATTCTGGTTCTCTAACTTTTCCTTGAATTCCTTGAGACATTCCAAGAACTTCCTAAAAAATGCCACTTTTATAAAGTTAGCTTGTGTTATTTTCTTTAATTTGTAACCCAAGTCCTTAATTAGTACAATTCCAGATTTAAGAATCATCGGTCTACTTAGAGGATAACTGAATCAGTATTGCTCCCGTTCACCAGCTGGTTTTTGCTTACTAGTTAGCTTACACTCTGGGACAGTCATGACCAGCCCTACTTACCCAAAAGAAGAAAAAGCAAATGATTCAGAGATAATATCTAAATAGGAATTGGCATAGCAGGTGGTATCTAACCAAGGTTTTAATGCACTATTTCTGCTTTCTCTTTGCAATTTCTAACCAACGTCAAAAGCACTAACATTAATTAGGAAGTAATACACAACCACAAGGAAAGCACATATTCCATAATTTAAGTACTTTGCATAAACTTTATCTTTAAGAGCTAATCATTGAGGTGGTGTGTGCTGGGGTTCGACAGCACAGATACAGGAGTCAAATAGACACATTCAAATACAAAATGATTGGTGGAGATGTCATATAGTCCAGCTTGGGCCCAAGGACAAGATAGTCTTTCTACTCTTTCCCCCTGGATCCATGTTCCTCACCAGGTCCACAGTAACTGATCAGTGGTTTTCTCCTTGACATGCCCTGACACCCCCTTCCCCATTTCTTCACTGCAGGAGTACAGACTGTGGAGCTTTTTTTGACCCGGTAAACAGATGAAAACCTGCACACTAAGAACAGACCAAATCAAATCTAGCAAAAGGCAGGAGAGGATTTTGCAGATTAAGTTCTCTTTTTCCAACCAAAAATGAGAAAATGCACCCACTCTTTCCTCACCATGAATAAAGATGTGGAAAAGGAAAAAGAAAATGTTGCCCGGGTGCCCCTGCCACCTAAACATGAGAGTCCCTTCCTCTCTGCGGTACTCCTCAGTACCTCACAGTATTATTCTCTCTACTGAGAAAAACGGATCCAAAAACCTAAACACTTTGCTCAAGTGGGTTTGAAATCAAACCTATGTATTTGAGTCCAAAGCTCCTAATGGAGTGTTCTAAAGGACATTTCAGAATAATAAATAGAGCCCAAACAGGGAAATGATGAGTTCAGACAGAAAAAGGACAAAAACAAAACAAGAACATATGTACATTTAATTAAAATTGGGAGAGGCAGCACAGTAGGTGGGTGTGCTGTCTTGGCAGACAAGAGAGTCGGGTTCTGGCCGTGCCTGAGCAAATCAGCATCTGTGTGATGTGACCTGCCTGGAGCAAAACGCGGAAACCCATGGGAACACCATTCCCTCCTATTTAGGCTATTTGAAAGTGTCACGAAAGAGTTAAGCAAATTAATCATTCCTAGTTTGCCTTCTCCTCTTCTTTGGCTGTCTCTCTCTTTTTTAATGTCTTTTAAAAGTATGCTATATAATAGAAAATGCCAACATGAAATATAGCCAGGCAATTAAGCTCTGATCCTACCATCTCTTCATAGAATCTGGGACAAATCACTGAGTCGGTCACTGCCTTTCCAAAACTTCAACTCTTTTCTTCAACTTATAGACTTGGTCCAATTATGACCCAGGCAGCTAGTACTTAAGGACTGTCGGAAACAGAGAGGACTGGAGGCCTTTCCATCCTAAGCTTGGTTTCCAGTGTGATTGAGAGTTCTAGGCTCAAAGGCCTTAATAACTATGGAATCTTAGTGAGCTTAGCTCAAGCATTAAATCCCTGCCTTGCTCCTCCCCTGCCCTGTCTTTACTCCACAAAACAGATCTTTTTAAAATACATGCCTGTACCCCTAATTCTCTAAGTTGGCGCTCTTATGGACTGACCAATACTGACATAATAATAGCACACAGCTCCCTGTAAGGATTCATGGGCAACTGCACCTCCTGATGGCACACCCTTTCTACCACATTTGACTTCCTTGTATATTGTCTCTAACCTAAAGTAAGCCTGTCTCAATTCCCTATTTCCCTGCTGGTATTTCCCACACAAAAACTAGGAATTGTTTCATTTCTTCCCACCCAGGTCACTCCTTGACCTTATTTTTTTCCCCATTCCACTAGCCCATTACCATCATCCCAGCATACCTCATAGTAGAACCCATCTACTTTATGACAACTTTATGCTTTGAACCTTGAGTTCTTCACCTATTTAATAAGAAAGATGGGCAAAATAATGAAAAACTTTAAACTCTTTAAACTCTGAAATTCATTCACAACTTTGCATTACATACCTAATAAGTAACTCCCCAGTGTTCTTTTAGATTCTACATTTTCTCTTCATCCATATACTTTCTATATATAATTATAAAATCTTAGTGGTTAGGGACTTTTTTTCTTCATCTTTTATACCTTTGCCTTCTTCTCTCCTTTATCTAATAATAATCTTCCTGCCAGTAGCTGAAGTAATGCCTTGCATCTAAGAAACACTCAAAGTTCATACAATTAAATTGAAGCCATTTTCATTAGCCAGGGAAATTATATAACATGCTTCAGAGAGAAGATCAGGAAGCTCTTGAAATAATATAGGTCCCAGATAGTAGTGACAGAAGAGATGAAAAATACTCAAATTTTGGATATTTTTAAAATTAAAATGCAACAGTATTTGTTGAGGAACTGGATATAAGATATGAGAGAAGAGGGTGTGAATGTCATTAGAATGTTCTACAAAGATTTGTTTTCTCCATTCTTTGGACATGTAAAATTTTCTCTGGGATCAAATGCTTTTTTATTCTGATCAGTGAATGAAAGTCTTTCCTGGGCTCAGCAAATAACTGTTGGTGGCCCTCAAGAGCAGTTTGGTTGTTTTGTTTTGTTTTGTCTTTGGTTGTTCCTTCAGTTTGTACAGAGATCAGCAGTGTTTGAGTTGGTGACCCTCTTCACTAAATGGGAAAATTCCCCCAGTTGACTTACGATGAACATGTACTATGAGAGAGAGAACTCTCTGCTGTTTAAAGCACTAAGATTTGGAAGTTGATTCTTAAAGCACAATACCTTAGTCTTTGGTACTGATAAAAAAAAATTTCTCCTAGAAGTACAGCGCTACTTTAATAAACTCTAAAAATGGCATTGGTTATGACTAGGTGGTGTGGAAAGAGTGATATCAAAGGGTAGAAAGATGGTAGTTCATGTTATCCAAAATTATAGCGTAAAGTACATCATCACTTATAGTGACTTGAAATGAAGATAGTGTACCCAATGAACTTGTAGCTTTATAGGAAAAGCTGAACATTAATAGGCTGTGGTAGCTACCACTGGCAGCATTTGAAGAGTGTTACAAAAATAATAAGAAAAATGACCAGTCTGAACCAGGATTGAAAAAGATTAGGCCAGGTCCACAATCATAGGTTTGTGGCATTGGGAAAAGCAACTGTAAAAGTAAATGAAAATTTATAAAACATGTTGAATGACAAGACCAGTCAAATCTCAGCCAGTGGTAAGGATCAAACCAAGAGACTGGTCATTGCAGACCTTTTTTAAAGGTCTAAATGAATTAACAGTTTGAATGAATTAAGGTTGTATTTTAAAAATTCTGGCAGTTCTACAAAATGCCCTCTGGAAAAAATGATAAAAATGTGCTTCTCCACCAAAATCTCATAGGCTCAAGCATCCTACAGTTTAGTTGGGAAAGAAAAGTAAACAGATATTACAAAGAGAACCATGCATTGGTTATTGGCACATGTTTCTTACTAGAATCAAACAGAAAAAAGCTAAACACATTTCTGAGTGGACAGTTTGGAGGAGGGGGAGGAAAGAAGAAGGGAAGGAAGGGAGGAAAAAAAGGGGGGGAAAAGACCATCAGCTCCGTCTTAAAGAGACTTGGTCTTAAAAGAGACTAAAATTGTGCATCTGGGTGGCTCATTCAGTTAAGCGTCTGCCTTAGGCTCAGGTCATGATCCAATGGTCCTGGGATCCAGCCCTGCATCTGGCTCCCTGCTCAGCGGGGAGTCTGCTAGTGAGAGAGAGAAAAAGACTAGACCTGCTTAAAATCTACTCTAGAATTTACTCTTAACTCTCAAGAATTTATTCACTACTGCAAGACCTGTTAGAGCTCTCTTTTTTCATTCTGGCATAGGGATCAGCAATTTTAAGAAGGTAACTACTCCATTTGTCTGGATCCCTGAATGATCACAATGACAGAATATCCTACATATCCATAATGGAAAAGTAATGTGAGCACTTTGTTATTTTGTTATTTAACTAGTAAGATTCTGATTGATAAAGAAAGGGACATTTCGGGGCGCCTGGGTGGCTCAGTGGGTTAAGCCGCTGCCTTCGGCTCAGGTCATGATCTCAGGGTCCTGGGATCGAGTCCCGCATCGGGCTCTCTGCTCAGCAGGGAGCCTGCTTCCTTCTCTCTCTCTCTCTGCCTGCCTCTCAGTGTACTTGTAATTTCTCTCTGTCAAATAAATAAATAAAATCTTTAAAAAAAAAAATAAAAAAAAAAAAGAAAGAAAGGGACATTTCCATGTAGTATGTGTTGTAATAAATAATTCATTTTGTTGTATTTATGGTAAAATGATACATATTTCTTATTACTGCTGGTAGACAGGATGCGTTGTTAAGTTGAGGTTAATGGAAAGTCTTAATTTCTGAAGAGATTCCACTTTTTTAGCTTTTACTGAAATTTGTGAAGTTTCATTTGAAATTTTGATCATTCCTCTCTTGAAAAAAACCAAAACGATTAAGTGATAGAATGACTCCACACCACTGATGCATGTTAACCAGGCAGGTATCTGTTTGCTTTATTATTAAAGAAACTTTCTTTTGAATAACTCAACAATGTTAGAGTTAATTTCTTCTGGAATAGTCACAGCTAATAAGACTGATATGTAATCTGTTTTTCTTCTACAACAGTATGCACCAAAGTTTAAAACATAATGGGAAACTCCAGTGAAATCAAAGAAATATCAACACAACTACAGATTATAGATATTCCTTGGATAGGACTATGCATTTATGTCAATAAATATCATTACTAGGAAGACAAATGGATGAAACTGCAAAGACTAAAACCCTTTGGGGCAGCCAAAATTCTTTGAGTCTCTTAAAGAACAATGTCGACAAACACTATTTCTTTCATCCTAGTGGAAAGTGACAGCTTCTTCTCATTCCCTAGGGCCCATTTCAAATACTGTGTCTGGAGATCTAACTTCTAAAGCCTAAATCATCCTTGATCCAGAATCCAACAATGTGGGTGAAAGCAATCAGCTTTTCTGCCCAATCCTGTTTCAGGCAAAAGGCAAATAATGAGTTTAACAGAACTGAGTTTTATTTTTCCAGATCATAATGTTCACCCTTCAGTGAGCCAAGGCAGTATTTTAGTTATATGAGAGCTCAGATAAAAGCAAAATTATTTTAATTATTTGGATTTCTTAGCCGGCCATTATCAAATGGCCAAAATTTTTAAAAAACACATTAATTTAACTCAATCAGCTGAAACCTCTTTGGATGTAGTATGAAATCATTCAGTGACATCAGACTGGGTATTTTTATTAAGATACTGCAAAAAAAGCAGTTCAACTTTATTCTTTCCTCCAAATACTTGGTTTCAAGAGCCCAGTGTTTCCATTCTATTAACTAATGACCCATTTTCTATATGATTTGCTGGGGCAATCTGTTGTAGTTTTTTAAAAATAAAATACCACTATCTTCTAGATAAGATATGAATAATTATCCTCTATAATCCTCAATCACCGAGGCTTCACGCCCAAAGATATATTAATTTATTCAACTACTTGAAAGAGGGCAATGATAGTAGTTAAGACTTCAATTCAGACAGGCTTTGAAAAGTTAATCAAGTTCTCAAAATCTCTTTCTTCTACATCTTAAATGGGTATAATAACATCTACCATAAATGGGGGCCATATGATTTTGGTGCATATAAACACTAGGTATACAGCCTAAGGATAAGTAAGGGTTCAATAAATAACAACTTCTAATAGGTCATGATAGGAAAAAAACAAACAAAAAAACACAGGAAGGTTTAGGAATGATAGATTTGTATCAGAGACATAGTAACTAACTCCTTAATGTTTTAGTTGATAGTAAGTTTTCTGAGAGCAAGGATCATGTTTCACACAAGTTCTGGGTGCTTAGACCAAATACCATGACTTGTACAAAGTAGGTATTTAACAAATGTTTGACAGGTGACTAGATTTTCACAATTATGAAACTGAAATTTATGTCCATCTTGCATTTTTCTGGCAAGTTTTTGTGTTGTGGTGGCACAATTATCTTGAGTCTACCAATTTCATTAAGGTGTGGTGGGGGTACACGCAGAGAAAAGAGATTCACTGCTCAATTTGGTGCTCTGTTTTTATTTGTTGGCTATGTACTGGTGGACAGCATAAAATATTTTCCCATATTTAGAAGCTAGTCAAACTACAACCCAAACTTTGGGGTTTCTAAATTTATTCTTATTTGGCAAAAAGAGTGTTTTCATTTTCCAAAAGGACTTAAAATGCTCAAACAGTTGCAAACAACTCTTAGAAGGAACATTTTAATGAGCCAAATGTAAATATATGTAAATAAATTAAACCCACACAAATTATCTTTCCATACAAGTACTTATAATTAAGAGAAAAAGTGTCTGACAGTAGAAATTTGGGTTTTGCTTAGCTTTAGTTAGCCAAGAGAAACAAATTATGTCCAAGATTATACTGAATCTATTATGTGGAAATGTAGAAATATCACTGATTTCCTTGGGCTTTCACTGACAATGTAGCTCCCAGGACTCAGGACAAATCCAACCTGCAGGGGAAACTCATTAGCATCCAATCCATGTTTTGTATCTTCCTTCCTCCCCTACCCCTCCAGTTCAGTGCAGCAACTAATGAGAAAATTAGCCTAATTCAAGAAAGATAAACCTAAAACAAACCCAATAAGTTTATGTATAATCCTAACCCTCTGTCCTCCATGTCACTACTATACACTCCTAATATTGGCAGGTACCCCAGCCCTAGGCAAATCCATCAGTCTGTTCTATCTTAGCACAGACATCGTTTTTCAAAATATGGATTACCAACATTAGCAGCCTTCTTGCAGATGTTTTCTCAACATCCATTTGACTCTGTCCATTCTTACTTTGTGACTTCCTAAGAACTCCTTCCTAAACTGAATCTAAACTCAGATTGCATTAAGAAATTCTCCCATAAACAGCAGTTCTTTACAGTAATTAAGGCTTTTCACAAAATTATGAATAAAACAATTAAGAAAAACCAAACCTAAGACTTCTTCTTAGAAAGTCTTAGGTTTGCTGCTGGGTCCAGCAGCAACAAGGACACTGTTGTAGATTCAAAGCACAAAAAATGACATCAAAGAGAAGCAATTCTCTATTCACTAGACAATCCCTGTGACTTCCTCTCTCCCTTAGGTGTCGAGAAGCCTTCTATTTCTTTGGGGTCTCTCATGAATACTGGTGTTAGTATGCACATTAACCTAGACAATTGTTGTGCGAGTCCCCAAAGCTCAAAGCTCAACTTTTCCTGACTAGAAACCTCCCTTTTCCTCAGAGTGGGTCAGATGTTCTCTGCCCCCTCCCTTGACTTCTCGACAGAAGTATAAATCAGGATTATAGGGGTCCTCTCCTGCAGCAGGATCCACTGGGTATGTAGGTATACTCCAGCCAAGCATTCCTCTCTATGGGATGAGAGCTTGGGAGTCTTGCTGACTCTTTGCTTATGTCTTCTTCCCCAATAAACCACACTTTACACTCAAGTGGTATCTGTCCTTATTCTCTGGCTGCAAATATTTTTTCCTTCCTATAAAGATGACCTGGACCAACATTCTAGCTAATGCAAAATCGCTGTCTAAAGCATCCTCAACGTATTTCTTTTATCTTCAATAACTTTAACTTTTTATTGCCTATTTATTCATTGTCATTTGTTACAAAGAAATGATTAAGTACCCACAAGTGCTGAGTTAGACCCTGTACTAGTAAACAGCAATTAATAATACAGCAGTCCCACAGCATTCAATATCTTCTGTGGTCTGAGAACAATCCACATTTTTCAGCTTTATCTCTCACTAGTGAAAATGACTAACATGTCAAACACCTATAGTAACCCAGGTACCATATGTTTAATTGTCATCGCTCTCAAAAACTGTCCCAATAATACTATGAAGGAGGCATACATGTAAATATGAACTTTTTACCCTACTTTTGTTACCCTTCCTGTGGACTGATACTCAGTATGTGCTTTCTTTTCCTCAACCCCTACTGAAGAGAAAAAACAAAAAAACAAAACTCAACTCAAACAAACAAGAACTCTGAGGCTTTAAAGGCTATTTTCCTTATGTATTATCGCTTACCTAATAAGTGGCAAACAGAATTCAGATGCGGGTTTGCTGGTTTCAGTGTCTTAAGAGTTTCCTAGTATACCATATAGTTCCTGTGTCTGGCACAGAGTAGATGTTTGATAAATATTTTCAAATATACGGATGAATAAATAAATAAAATTTAAAAGACAATATCACTTTGCCATTTTATAACTGCTTTTGACCTGAGGCTTTTAGAAATTTGACATTATTTTCTGTACTAAAGAAATTATAGCAAACATATGTTCCCCAACAATTTCTAAGGTATACATTTAAAGATTATTTTTCTCTAGTTTTTCAGTGATCTCAGAAATTGTTCTCAAATTACTCTGTGTTCCCGTCTTCTGCCTTTAATAAATGGATTGCCAACCACCACAAAACATTAGCTTTAAAGGGGATAAAAATGCTGCTTGACTCATAAGTTGGCTAAGCTGCAGAAGTGTGAAGGCAATGTGAGGCTACTGACGAATTTTATTTACTGACTTAAGGAAAAAAAATCATCACTTAATTTATAAGGCCTGACCTAGATGAAACCCCCAAGAGCCAGGCTCTTACTTGAGAATGCACATCAGTGTCTTCAAATTCGATTAGTGTGATTTTCCAAGACATAACCACGGCTCCCAGCAAAGTGTCCAACCACTGGAAACACAATCAATCATGCTGGGCATCATAAGCTTAATGCAAGCCCCCTAAGTGCATCGTAGAGAGACAAGGGGCAAACAACTAGGGAAAAAAAAAAAGGTAAAGCCTTGCTAAGTAAACATAATTCACACAGAATTTAAAATTGCCCTTCTCGCACTCAGTGAAAGAAGATTTCATGCTGATGATAAATAGTGGAGATTTGATACCTGAGCAAATCTCCTCTGGAGATATCCTTTGACAATGTAAGAAGCTAAACAGAAACAAACAAAAAAATTCCAGAGATAGCTTCTCATACTGCCATATAAATAATATAGGCAATAGCTTAACAATTTCCCCCTCACAGTTATAAAGTACCTTCAAGTACAGTTTCTTACATGTAAAACAATTACGTGAATAATTTGTCTATAGTACAGAACTCCTTGAGAACAGGCCTGAAACTCAAACTGGTCTCTGGATTCAGCATTCAGAACTTAGATCGCCCTATCATGCAAGGTCCTGAGATACACAAAACACTGAGCTACCAAGGGACAAGAAAGTGAGAAAAATAGTATTGCTTTTCTGCTGTCAATGAGCTTATCTGAAATGGGGATGGAGCTATTATTACACAAACAAGGGCTAATAAGATTCAGGTAATATTGTTAATGTGACCTTGATGGTGCCCACAAGCTAGTAATACATGAGTAACTTCAGTCCACTTAAAAAAAAAAAATCTAAAATAAGACAAGGAGCTGTTTAATAAAGAGTAAGCAACAGCTTCAAGAGACTTTGTACCACGGAAATACAGAGAATGGCTTCATTGTGAGTTGAGCTGATCAGGAATGGCTACAATTATCTGAAAGACCAGTTTATAGAATAAATGGTGAAACTGAAGAGCAAGGTGGAATAAAGAAACTCCATAAACTTCAATATTTCTTTTGGAGTCTTGGCTAAATCAGTGAATTCTGACTTTTAACCCAGACTAGAAAAGCATTCTAAATCTTCGTCTTCTAACATCATTCTCAATCTTCTAAGATTCTACTACATCTGGCAATTGCACGAGACATATGAACTAAATACCAGTTGGTGAGTTATTTGGTTAATTAAACAGATTGATTAATCTGTCTCTAAAATAAGATCACTAAGTTTGGAGATAACTCTCTACACAGTAGTAAGAAAAAAAAAAAAAAAACAAAAACCTATTGCTGGAGAAAATACCAGAGGTAAACTAACTCCTTTGTTTCTCATCTGGAGTGAATACCAGAATTATACATGAAGTGCTAGAAATATCTACATGCCACTACATTCATGGTTTCTGATTTGTAAAAGCTCCATTAATGACTTTGATGTGTGTCTCTGATTGAGAAGCTTTTATTGAATGTTTTTTCCTCCCAACATACCAGCCACAGCAAATGGTTAACCAGACATAGCTTGATATATCTTAAATGTATTTCAATTCCATTTTTGCACATCTCTAATTATTTGAGGATTTATCCACTTGCTAATTTAGGGAAATTCCATTTCCCTATATTTTCTAGTTATTTATCTTGGTTTAAGAGCAACATAGGGGCACCCTGGGTGGCTCAGTTATTTAAGCATCAAGTCATGATTCTGGAGTCCTGGGATTGAGCCCCCCATTGGACTGCCTGTTCAGCAAGGAGTCTGCTTCTCTCTCTCTGCCTGCCCCTTCCTCCAGCTCATGGATGCACTCTCTATCTCTCTCTCAAATAAATACATAAAGTCTTTAAAAAAAAAAAAAAAGCAACACAGAAAAAGTTTATTTCCCTCCACTCTAAGTTACCCCAACTTTTAAAATTTATACATAAGCAAACAATTTCAGAAGTAATCTGGCTCATGTCAAAACTGACATTAGAACTCAAGTGTTCAAACCCTGATGTGGTCTATCCACTAGCTAAATGGTGCTCTATCTACTAGGTAGGCTGAATTCTAATTTTTCTTTTACCATTAAAATGCTACAAACTTCTTCTATACCTTAGGCTGTGGTTTTCAACTCTATCAAACTCAATGTCCCTTTACATAAGAAGCATTTAATTTAACTTTTGCTCCCTTAAAATGGAATTCATAGATAATGCAATCTATCTACACACATAATTTTTTTAAAAGCAATATAATTGTGATATGAAGTAACATATTTAAAAATATTCTGTATTCCAAAATAAACGTTTGGGCTACACTACTAGAATGCCCGCACATATGTGTAGAATGTATAGAACTACTGGGAATGTGACAATTACAGATGCAGACTGACTCAGGTGTGTCATAATATCATGAGCAGCACTCTAGAGAGTCACATGCTTTTCTAAAATGATGAGTAACTCCAGGTAAGGCAAACATAGTACAGCCTTTTCCAATTTTCACAATACCATAATTCCTGGAAAATTATTTTACACTATACAAAATTGTTCTACATTTATATATAAAATGGAGTTTGTTTCTCAGTTCAAAAATTATAAACGGTTGTTTCATGTACATTAACCGTGCAAAACGTTCAAAAGTTGTGAAGGAAAGAATAAATTTATTGTTTACATCTCTTGAGCATTCAAGGCATCGGCATCCCTAGTATCACCCATTAAATGCCAGTTGTGCCACCTCCAATTATGAGAACAATGAATAGCCTCCCAACATATTTTCAAAATAATCCCTAGGGTTTATTGAGAGGAGAAGGGAGTTGAGGGAAATTGGAAGGGGAGGTGAAACATGAGAGACTATGGACTCTGAAAAACAATCTGAGGGTTTTGAAGGGACGGGGGGTAGGAGGTTGGGGGACCAGGTAATGGGTATTAGAGAGGGCATGGATTGTATAGAGCACTGGGTGTGGTACAAAAACAATGAATGCTATTACGCTGAAAAGAAATTTATAAATAAATAAATAAATAAAATCTTTAAAAAATCAATAAGTGATTCTATAAGGCAAAAAAAAAAAAATCCCTAGGGAAAGGAAACACCTCATAGAAGAAGAGAGTAACAGCAATAATTATAAGAACTACAAAAAATCCGATAAGGATTTCTACATAAACTTAAATCAATACTCAAAGAGAACTTAAATATCAGCACACTGGTTTTGTTCAACGTACCATCAGATACGTTGATAACTTTAAACCAGAAATGTACTTCTCTTTAAATATCAATTCCTACTAAAGTACACACTTGTGTGTTAAAAAACAAATTAGTGAATCTTCTTCACATATTCTCCCATCCCTCCCTTCCTCCTTGTGTCAATAGTTACTACCTAGTCTGTGCCTTCTGTTACTTTTACCTGAAATACTATTCTATTTTGTCTATACTTCCAACTCATTTTATAAAATGATATTAAATGTAGCCATGACTTCACTGGGCTTACACCCAGGATTGCTGCATCCCTGCTACCAGCTAGTAGACATATTTTTCTAAGTATAAAATTATTTCATTAATATGAATACTAAATTAAACTGGAGTATGAAATACAAACTGAAACATGCACCTTTCTCCAAAAGAGAAGATATTTCAAAAACACTCCTTCAAACATTTGATAACATGTTTTACAAAATTAGAGATATTAATAACAGAAATTATCTAATGCAAACTCATTTCAAATATGTAAAAAGAGATAAAGGGAGATGATGTAACATACCTGGCTAAATTACATGCTGGAGCAATTGATAACAGAATAGGAATCAGAACCTGACTTGGTTCCTACATTCTTCCTTAGCTGTTGTTTTTTTTCTTTTTTTGGTTGGGCTAATCAATTTATCTGTTAGTCTGTTAGTACTTAAAACTAGGTATGTTAGGTAATGGTTTAACTCTCAATATTTCCCTAAGTCCAAAAATTAAGTTGTGAACCTGGGAAAGACAAGTTGTGTGTGTGTGCGTGCATGAATGTGTTTTCAGTATTTGATATTATTTTTTCATTAAAGAAAATCCAAGTCAGAACCATACTAAAACACCTTCATCTGTCCTCCACTGATTGGTGAGTCATGGTAGATCATATTAGGATCTTACTGCTCAGTATAGAACACTGGAATTGAAGTTTATTGGAATTGTGATGGTTGGCCATTTCCAGTCTGTGCGTGGAAGACCAAGACAATGCCAATCTAATATGTGAGAAGGAACAATTACAAAGAAATTAATTCTTGGAAACGATCATTGATTCTGATGGGAGAGAAGCATTTAGACATCCAGGTCATTGTATTTCCTTTCTGTTTTATTACCGTGCCATTCTATCTTTCTATCTCATGAGAATTAAAGTTTATAGCTTAGTTTTTACTAATGCATTAATACAATGCAGTCATTTAAGTAAAACATTATCGGACTCTATAAATAATGGACAGACATGTACAGAACTCTCTAAAGACGATTTCCTTTCCAACTGTTTGTGATTTTACATTGAACATTTGGCAAATCTGAGTTTTAAAAGTAGCATTTTGTCATTCATCCAGAGGTAAATGTTTGGCAATTAATATGATCCTATGGTTTATTTTATCCCTAAGAAACAGGGCATAGTTTGCCAGGAAAGCTAGGGGTGAGGAGGATAGATTAAGCATGATTCCAATGAGAATCAAAGGATTGAAAAAGCAAGAAATAGCACTAAGGAAATAACCATCTGAAAAGAGAAAGCAGACTCTTAAAAGCCATGTGGATTTAGTTAAATCAGTTTAGTAGACATGGATAAAAGTTAAACAAAATGCATAGGAAAAGGAAGTCAAGATCTAAAATCTAAAAGAAAAAAAAATGGAAATGAAATCCTAGAAGCAATAATAAAGTACCAACAACAGAAACACCACTATTACTCAAAAGAGAATTCATTTTGTCTACAATTAATAATTGACATATTGCATTCTAATTTTGAAAGTATTATAAATGAAAAAAAGACCTTTATTGTGCTTAGTGTTAGCCCTCTGGCATGACTGTAAAAACTCTCTAGTGCCCAAGATTAAGAAATAATGGTCAAGACTAATGAAGCTATAGATTTATTATTAAATGTTATTTCTTTTTTTTTATTTTAATTTTTTATTTTTTATAAACATATATTTTTATCCCCAGGGGTACAGGTCTGTGAATCACCAGGTTTACACACTTCACAGCACTCACCAAATCACATACCCTCCCCAATGTCCATAATCCCACCCCCTTCTCCCAAACCCCCTCCCCCCGGCAACCCTCAGTTTGTCCTGCGAGATTAAGAGTCACTTATGGTTTGTCTCCCTCCCAATCCCATCTTGTTTCATTTATTCTTCTTCTACCCACTTAAGCCTCCATGTTGCATCACCACTTCCTCATATCAGGGAGATCATATGATAGTTGTCTTTCTCTGCTTGACTTATTTCGCTAAGCATGATACGCTCTAGTTCCATCCATGTTGTTGCAAATGGCAAGATTTCATTTCTTTTGATGGCTGCATAGTATTCCATTGTGTATATATACCACATCTTCTTGATCCATTCATCTGTTGATGGACATCTAGGTTCTTTCCATAGTTTGCCTATTGTGGACATTGCTGCTATAAACATTCGGGTGCATGTGCCCCTTTGGATCACTACATTTGTATCTTTAGGGTAAATACCCAATAGTGCAATTGCTGGGTCATAGGGCAGTTCTATTTTCAACATTTTGAGGAACCTCCATGCTGTTTTCCAGAGTGGCTGCACCAGCTTGCATTCCCACCAACAGTGTAGGAGGGTTCCCCTTTCTCCGCATCCTCGCCAGCATCTGTCATTTCCTGACTTGTTGATTTTAGCCATTCTGACTGGTGTGAGGTGATATCTCATTGTGGTTTTGATTTGTATTTCCCTGATGCCGAGTGATATGGAGCACTTTTTCATGTGTCTGTTGGCCATCTGGATGTCTTCTTTGCAGAAATGTCTGTTCATGTCTTCTGCCCATTTCTTGATTGGATTATTTGTTCTTTGGGTGTTGAGTTTGCTAAGTTCTTTATAGATTCTGGACACTAGTCCTTTATCTGATATGTCGTTTGCAAATATCTTCTCCCATTCTGTCAGTTGTCTTTTGATTTTGTTAACTGTTTCCTTTGCTGTGCAAAAGCTTTTGATCTTGATGAAATCCCAGTAGTTCATTTTTTCCCTTGCTTCCCTTGCCTTTTGCGTTGTTCCTAGGAAGATGTTGCTGCGGCAGAGGTCGAAGAGGTTACTGCCCGTGTTCTCCTCAAGGATTTTGATGGATTCCTTTCGTACATTGAGGTCCTTCATCCATTTTGAGTCTATTTTTGTGTGTGGTGTAAGGAAATGGTCCAATTTCATTTTTCTGCATGTGGCTGTCCAATTTTCCCAGCACCATTTATTGAAGAGGCTGTCTTTTTTACATTGGACATTCTTTCCTGCTTTGTCGAAGATTAGTTGACCATAGAGTTGAGGGTCTATTTCTGGGCTCTCTATTCTGTTCCATTGATCTATGTGTCTGTTTTTGTGCCAGTACCATGCTGTCTTGATGATGACAGCTTTGTAATAGAGCTTGAAGTCCGGAATTGTGATGCCACCAACGTTGGCTTTCTTTTTCAATATCCCTTTGGCTATTCGAGGTCTTTTCTGGTTCCATATAAATTTTAGCATTATTTGTTCCATTTCTTTGAAAAAGATGGATGGTACTTTGATAGGAATTGCATTAAATGTGTAGATTGCTTTAGATAGCATAGACATTTTCACAATATTTATTCTTCCAATCCAGGAGCATGGAACATTTTTCCATTTCTTTGTGTCTTCCTCAATTTCTTTCATGAGTAATTTATAGTTTTCTGAGTATAGATTCTGTGTCTCTTTGGTTAGGTTTATTCCTAGGTATCTTATGGTTTTGGATGCAATTGTAAATGGGATTGACTCCTTAATATCTCTTTCTTCTGTCTTGTTGTTGGTGTAGAGAAATGCAACTGATTTCTGTGCATTGATTTTATATCCTGACACTTTACTGAATTCCTGTATAAGTTCTAGCAGTTTTGGAGTGGAGTCTTTTGGGTTTTCCACATATAGTATCATATCATCTGCGAAGAGTGATAATTTGACTTCTTCTTTGCCGATTTGGATGCCTTTAATTTCCTTTTGTTGTCTGATTGCTGAGGCTAGGACCTCTAGTACGATGTTGAATAGCAGTGGTGATAATGGACATCCCTTTCGTGTTCCTGACCTTAGCGGAAAAGCTTTCAGTTTTTCTCCATTGAGAATGATATTTGCGGTGGGTTTTTCATAGATGGCTTTGATGATATTGAGGTATGTGCCCTCTATCCCTACACTTTGAAGAGTTTTGATCAGGAAGGGATGTTGTACTTTGTCAAATGCTTTTTCAGCATCTATTGAGAGTATCATATGTTTCTTGTTCTTTCTTTTATTGATGTGTTGTATCACATTGACTGATTTGCGGATGTTGAACCAACCTTGCAGCCCTGGAATAAATCCCACTTGGTCGTGGTGAATAATCCTTTTAATGTACTGTTGAATCCTACTGGCTAGTATTTTGTTGAGTATTTTTGCATCTGTGTTCATCAAGGATATCGGTCTATAGCTCTCTTTTTTGGTGGGATCCTTGTCTGGTTTTGGGATCAAGGTGATGCTGGCCTCATAAAATGAGTTTGGAAGTTTTCCTTCCATTTCTATTTTTTGGAACCCAAATACATGGAGACTAAACAGCATCCTTCTAAAGAATGAATGGGTCAACCGGGAAATTAAAGAAGAATTGAAAAAAATCATGGAAACAAATGATAATGAAAATACAATGGTTCAAAATCTGTGGGACACAACAAAGGCAGTCCTGAGAGGAAAATATATAGTGGTACAAGCCTTTCTCAAGAAACAAGAAAGGTCTCAGGTACACAACCTAACCCTACACCTAAAGGAGCTGGAGAAAGAACAAGAAAGAAACCCTAAGCCCAGCAGGAGAAGAGAAATCATAAAGATCAGAGCAGAAATCAATGAAATAGAAACCAAAAAAACAATAGAACAAATCAACGAAACTAGGAGCTGGTTCTTTGAAAGAATTAATAAAATTGATAAACCCCTGGCCCGACTTATCAAAAAGAAAAGAGAAAGGACCCAAATAAATAAAATCATGAATGAAAGAGGAGAGATCACAACTAACACCAAAGAAATACAAACTATTATAAGAACATACTATGAGCAACTCTACAGCAATAAATTTGACAATCTGGAAGAAATGGATGCATTCCTAGAAAAATATAAACTACCACAACTGAACCAGGAAGAAATAGAAAGCCTGAACAGACCCATAACCAGTAAGGAGATTGAAACAGTCATTAAAAATCTATTATTAAATGTTATTTCTTTTTAAAAATATGTTTCAACTCTACTGGTACTTAATGAACCAAATTACCTTTAATTATTCTGCCGATCACATCTTCTTAAAATGGTCCACCTAAACTTTATGAGTTAATGAGGGAAAATTTGGGATGTGGAAACAGTTCTGAAAATATATATTACTTTACATTACAAGCAGATACATAAAAAACATATGTGTAGAAAATTCTTGAGAAAAATCCCATTTCCTGAATCACAATTTCACATCTAAATCAAAAGCTAAAAATAAACATTATTCAACAGGATTAGTACAAATCAAGTAAAAGAAAAAAAGTTGTTAAATTTAAAATAAGCAATGACTGAGAAGAGACTTTGCAATATGTGATGACTCTCCATCTAGTCTCCAGAAACCACAGTCCTTCACAAGCTCTAGAGAGGCTTTCTGCTCTTAAAACTGAATAAGGATGGTCTTTTTCCAGTTTGTAGAAGGGGAAAACAAGTTATATGGAGGGATTTTTTCCCCAATTTTAACTTTTTCTCCCTTTCAAAAAAAGCTTGCAAACCTTTCGGCAACTACTTCCACACTTCCCGTGGTAAGCGCTAGCAGACAACAAAGCCCCTGTTCCTTAGAAAATAGAATACATTTTAAACAATAGTAAAATTACTACTACCAGCAGTACATGTCTTCCTTATATCTTGTCTTTCTTATTTTTACATGTTTGTCGAGATCTTCTGTGACATTTTGGAAAGAGAATAAAATGAGACCCTATAATAGTGTTGTGCCATTATATACTTTTATATAAATAGTCACTCCTCATACGGTTTAAAATCATATCATGTTGTTAGAAAAATTTAGTATACATGCACCTCCCTCATTGTGCCACCTCTCTCCTTATTTACATTCACACTATACTATGTGTCAGATTTAATTTAATTTCCACATGTTCCATAGATAACACTCACAGATCTCACGTGATCTTGTTCACTGTATACACAATTATGTACACACATAGTGTTAATAGTAAAAAAATAAATCAATGTGTTTTTCTTTATATATGTTTCCATATGTACATTTGCATATATATGCATTTCCCTAATATAAGTTTCTTCCCTGAAAAGCCAAAGGTAGCCCATCTGTTCAGGGACGTGTTTATTAAAATTAATAAGAAGAACAAAAATAGAAAGAAATAGTTAATATTCAGCTGTTTTGCCTAAAATAGGATTTTGCAACAAGAAATATGTTTGAAATCCTGGTATGACTAAAACAGATGTTTGGCACAATTCTCAGTTTACATAAGGGTAGTCCAGAGAAGGATAAGAAGGAAGAAAATTCTAACCTTTTGCAGGCCCAGAGAATTTGGGAGTAAGATGTGGGAGAGGGATATAATTTAGAAACTCCAAGACAAGTACAGTGGTGGTCAAGCATATTCAGGTGATGGCACCAGAGCAAGGAGGGACCATGCTGACATTTCCAATTCAGCACCCAGGCATCAGAGCTGAGATAGTATTACAAGTCAGGTAGAAAGGTAAAGCTGAAGCAGTCCTGGTTTTCAATAGCTTATGTGTAAAAAAAAAAAGTCTTTGCATATATGGGGAAAAGGAAGCAATTTTTTAAAGTTTATTTATTTATTTGAGAGAGAGAGCACCAGGGGGAGGGAGGGTCAGAGGGAGAGAAAATCACAAGTAGACTCTGAGCTAAACGTAGAACCCTACACGGGACTTGATTTCAGGACACTGAGATCCCAACCTGAGCTGAAATCAAGAGTCGAATGCTTAACCCACTGTACTACTCAGTGGCCCCAAGACAGGAAGTTTTAAGAAAACACCCTGCACCCAGAGAACAGAAGCTATGTCTGATGGGGACTTCAAGACCAAAGACCAAAAGTACCAGAGCCCTAGGCTCTATGAGAAAAACCATATGTTTATCCATACAACTAGAAACAATCAATTTCAGTGCAACAGGCATCAGACCCAGGAGCAAATCGCATGAGTATCTAGAAAACAAGAGGATGATAGGAGGGTTCTATTTTCTTTGCTGCCAGCGAGGATGCCATCAGCCTCTCTCCCTCTCACTATATATTCAAGCACTTCCTAGCAATGGAGCAAATTTGAAAGTCTGAAGAAGAGTTTGGGTTACACATTGCTGAATTACAGTGAAATCAGACAATGAGAATAAAATTCTTTCTCTGTTACCCAGTGGATTATCTCTTAAAAAAACAATCAGAACAATTGCAGGTAATATGAAGAACCTATATATTTATTGCATGTGAGAATTATGGTATGAATAAATTTGGAGCCTCAGCTTATTCACTAATTGGCTCGCATGCATGTCATGACTTGAATACATTTCCAAATCCAACACATGCTAGCCACAGAGTAGACAATAGTAATTGATTACCAGAAATACACATACCCCACCAGTGTCCTTGTGGAGCTACAGTCTACCAGTGATTCTCAACAAAGGATGGTACTTCCTCCCTGAAGGTATTAAAAATGTGAGGAGGTGTTTTTGCTTTTCCCAATGGCTACTGGCATGCTATAGCATTTAGTGAGTGGGAGACAGGGTTCCTAAATGTCAAAATTCAAGAACCAATATTCTTCACTTAAATAAAGCATCACTCACCCAAACTGCCAATACAACCCCTCTTGAGACATACTGAGAAAGGAAGGCACTATAGCTACAGATGAAGGACAGATAAATTACAGAAGCGAAGGGAATGGTATGCAAGAGCTGAGGGTATGGAGGGGAGATGGGGGGAGAGAGATGAATGTATATCAATATTGCTAAGAGATAAATACTGACAAATCTATAGAAAATATTTTAAAACACCAAAACTATAGAGCACTACTTTAAAATGTTCACTCCTAAAGAACACTATTGCTAACTTTTGAGTTATAAGCAAATGGCTCTCTTAAAACTCACTTAAAATCTCTAAGAGGTGCTGGGAGGCACAGTGGACAGTGGTGACAGTCACCACAGGGTAGAAAGGCAGAGCAGTATAGATGGCAGAGAAAAGTGTCAGGTCAGCAACTCCCTACTCTATAAAATTAAACCTCTGGGTAAAGATGTCGGCCACCTGACTTTCGTGCAAACCAGATAGTGGCTAAATTCATGAATAATGGGTTCATGGCCCCGCCATGGTAATAAGAGGGAAAAAGGTCATTAAACAAAGCTCACCCAGAAATTTCCATACTTGAAGTCAAAATATATGAAAAGAAACTGTTGAGATCTTTTTAAAAATGAAACAAGATGAAACCAGAGAGGGAGAGAAACCATAAGAGACTCTCAATCTCAGGAAACAAACTGAGGGTTCCTGGAGGGGAGGGGGGTGATAGGAATAGGATGGTTAGGTGATGGACATTGAGGATGTTATGTGCTATGGGGAGTGCTGTGAATTGTGTAAGACTGACCAACCACAGACCTGTACTTCTGAAACAAATAATACATTATATGTTAATTTTTAAAATGTCCTTTCTTAAACATGTTTACAGTAACTCTTCAAAATCTGGGACTGACATCTGCTATAGAAGCTTTAATGTGACTGACTTCCCTCCCTCAACTTTATATATTCCATTACCAACAGTGGATGTGAAAAGGATGCAGTTCTATATATCACATTCTGGAGCTTTATAATATTCACTGTTATGCCCATCAAATATACATACTTTACCCCCTCCTAAATAAGAACTCATAGAAAAGATTAAAAAAATAAAAGAGTTGAATTTTACTTTCTCTACCATCCTTGCCAACTGATTTTAGCAAATTATAAGCAACAAAAAACTCACTGTACTTAGTAAGAAACAAAAAGAGATGTTCATCTTCTGTATTAGGATGGAACAGCCATGTGCCTTTAGATTCTTATTTTCATTGTGGTTTCTCTAATGAGTTTTTATAATCCTACATTGACCTTGAACCACATTTTTCTTTTCTACAAGGTGTTTGGCTATATATGAATAGCAATTGCAACCACTACAAAAACAAACACTAACTCATGTAATGAAAAGTTTAAGGAAATAGAGATGAAAAAAATAAAATGGTGCATAAAAAGACATTGAACATATTTTGATCCATGTCTTTTAATTCCTCCTGCTTTCCCATGGAATTTAAGCAGGATCTCAGAGATGAGAGAGGAAATGCCTGAATTCTCTCAGCAGAAAAGGTGGGAAATAATAGAAGATGGGATCAACAGACTTGGACATGAGCTCTGTAACAAATGTGGGTCTAACCACTTCAAACTTTGTCAATTTGCTGGTTTGAGACTCATTTGAACTAAAAAAAAAAAAAAAAAAAAAAATATCCAGAACTATATTCGTAAAACTGATTAAAAGAAAAAAAAGGGTTCTCAGTGCAGGAAGCATTTGTCTGGTCTTGGTCACTTAAGCATCTACAAAAAGTCACACACACACACACACAAACGCACTCACACCACAAAGTGGGTTTACTCTCTTAGAAAATACAAGAACCTTAGATTGTACCATGTACAAAGATTTAAAAAGCAGGGCTCAATCCATATGAATAGTCCACATTATAACACCCAACTCTAAAATACTGAAGGCAAACTTTCATCCAGAAAGGCAAAATCAAATTTATTAATTTTTCTTCTTCATATGTTATCTTTAAGAAAAGAACATGTTAAAATAAACTTCTTGATGAAGAGTGTTGACATGTGAGAAATTTGATCAATGGAGTTTCCTGCTGGAAATTGAAGGCAAATTTTAAAGATATTTATGAAGCTAAAACATGTATTTATGTAACATCATTAGTCTTTGTCAAATGAACTGAGAAATAACTTTAGGTATTAAAACAAAGAAAAGTTATTTTTAGTTTGGTGACTTTTGTTACAGCAATTTAGTCTGTGCATTAACTTTAACAGCAGGAAAATTCATGTCTCTCTTCAATAACAGTCCAGAGTTGGCTGTAGATAGTAGATTGGTAAATTCTGCTTTAAACCAGGGACAATTCCATTTATTCTACATAACTGAGGTAGATCGCCACCACTTCAGTCACATCATATTCCATGGAGGGAAATAAAAACAGAAAGTAAATCATGTTCCTTTAAAAAAAAAAAAAAACATAATTTGGAACTTACACATATCACATCACATTACTAATTTCCCTTTGGCAGGGGTTTAGTCAAATGTCCATGCGCAGCTACAAGCTAGTAAGGCTAGAAAGAGCAGTGCAGAATCAAGCTTCCATGTGGCCTGGTAAAATTTAGATGGTCAGTTACTGAAAGGAAAAAAGCAACTTTGGGAACTGGTGGATAATAAGAGTCTCTGACAAGAGAATAACTGCCTCTGGGAAGGGAGACTAGAGACTCATAATAGGGTAAGAGAAAGACGTGCTTTCATGCTATCCATCTTGTATTTCCATACTGCATCTTGTGTAGCACCAATTCTATTCCAGTCCATGTGAGCTTTAATTCTATTAATCATTTCACTGAAAATTTTGTTCTTTAAAATAGTTTAAAAGAGATTTTATAAGAGTTAAGATTAGGGGTGCCTGGGTGGCTCAGTCAGTTAAGTATCCAACTCTTGATTTTGGCTCACGTCATGACCTCAAAGTCATGACTCAATCACTGTGTTGGCTCAATCACTCTATATGAGCACAGCATCTGCTTAGGATTTTCTTTCCCTCTCCCCTTCCCTCCACTTACTCTAAGTTAATTAGTTAGTAGTTAATTAATTAATTATTTTTAAAAGGCCTTAAAATTAAACAAAAACATATAATGGCTCTTTCCAATGAGCTTTGTACTCTCAATACTAGCTAAGGCTTAATATTTAGCCTTAAAACATACAAATATACCTGCATGGGCTTTAAGACATATATTCACATACCTTTAAATATTTTTAGTAGAATAATTAAGATCACAATCTGGAACCAGGCTGCTAGATTCAAAACCTGCATGACCATTGCATATATAACACTGTGACATAAAGCAAGTTACTTAATCATTCTGTCAGTCTAGTTTCCTCATCCATAAAAGGGGTCAATAATAATTCCTTCTTCAGTAATCTGCTGTGCAGCCTGAATGATTTAATAAACAATAAAGCATTTCTGACAAGTGTTATCATTGCTTGCTATTACTGTTATTAAAAATTATAATTGATTATTAAAAGATATCACAGCAAACATACATAATTGTTTGCCCAATAACCATCTTCTCCCTCCTTATTAATTCACAACTTCAGTTTTATTCTGTATGGCAAAGTATTCAATTAAAAACATTAACCTCCATGCTACCCTTGGAGCTAGAAAGAAATATCTGACACTGTCCTGGCCAAAGAGATGAAAGTAGAAGTCACTCAATAGGCAAGCCAGTTAAGTTATTGTCATCTGCCCTGAAGCTAAAAATGTAATTTTTTAAAAAAAATCCCATAAACATAGGAAACTACTTACCAAATCTAACAGAAACTTACAAAACTAAAACAACTTCTCTAGTCACTCTATCTTTGTGGCATTCATATTTTAAAATTCAGGTTGTGGTTTGCAAAAATGAGATGCTTCTCATAAGATTTGGACTGCATCTGTAGAATACCTAAAATAATAAAGTGTTCTTTCATCTGATAGGTGAATACTATATATGTGATTCAGATTTTCATTTACTTAAAAGTTTATTGGTTACTCTTAGGAAAGCAAACCATCCTTGGTTTCCAAAATCAACAATATCCTATTCTCAGTATCTACCATTAAAACTGATATCCACAGAACTACTATCATGTTTTTTTTTAAGATTTTATTTATTTATTTGACAGAGAGAAATCACAAGTAGATGGAGAGGCAGGCAGAGAGAGAGGGAAGCAGGCTCCCTGCTGAACAGAGAGCCCGATGCGGGACTCAATCCCAGGACCCTGAGATCATGACCTGAGCTGAAGGCAGCGGCTTAACCCACTGAGCCACCCAGGCGCCCCTCTATCATGTTTATTATCATTTTTGTTCAGGTAAATACGAAACTTGTTTTTAATATCCTCTTTTCTTAACACATCATTCTTATTTATTCCAAACTGAGTAAATTCATCTTTTCTTAAAAGGCAACTTAACTCCAAATTTAAAAAGATACTATAATTTAGAAATTCAAAAGAAAGGAAAAGAAAGGAACTCTAGTGTTCACTTTCCATTCTAAATATCAGGGAAAAAGTAGTAAGCAAAACATATAATTCCTGCTTTCATAAAGTTTATATTTTAGTGCAAGATAAAGAGTTAAACACTTAATTACATAATGAATAATTTAATTACCATGGTAATAACAACTAATCAGAAGGTATCCAGAGAGTTCAGAAAAAGGTTTGAAAAGCAAATAACATTTAAATAAATATTTAAATACTTAAATCTCAAGGATCAAGGACACACCTGGTAGGGAGGGGAGGGCAAATGTTCCAAATTGAGTCAACAGTGTGCTTGAGCGCAGTACTATAGGAAGCCACATGGTACAACCAAGGGACCACAGAGAGAGCTAGAATGCAGCAGCGAAGAGGCAAGTTGTGTGAGATAATGCCTGTGAGGATTTCAGAATTTATACCAAATAGCACTTCACACATTGTGATGGCTAATTCCTTGTGTCAACCTGACTGACCTAAAGGATACCCAAACAGCTGGTAAACATTATTTCTGGGTATGTCTGTGAGGGTGTCTTCAAAAGAGATTAGCATTTGAACATCTCTTTCACCAATGCAGATGGGCATCATTCAATTCACTGAGGGCTTAAATAAAACAAAAAGGCAGAGGAAGGGGGAATCTGCTCTCTTTGCTTGAGCTGAGGCAACCATCCTCTACTGTCCTTAAACATTGATGCTTGGGGATCTAGGCCTTTGGTCTAAGACTTACCGAATCTTAAGGTCTCCCTTTTCTCCCTCACCTCCCCTGGTTCTCAAGCCTTTAGACTTGAACTGAATCACACCACAAGTTTTCCTGGTTCTCAAGATTGCAGAAAGTCGAGCCTGTGATTTCTTGGCTTCTATAATCACATAAGCTAATTCCTATAATAAAATCTCCTCTTACCTATAACTCTATCTAAATCTATTTCAATCCTAATAGTTCAGGGTTATATATATTTTTTGAGAACTCTAATATACCTGTATTATTATTATTCATCCTATTGTCATAGCTAGCTTATGCTGAATAATAAAAGATCTCGGCGCCTTAAAGTTATCTTTTTTTTTTTTTTCCTTATCCCACTACTTGGCCACCAAGGTTAAAATGGAGACCATGCTTGCTTTGTGATGTAGACTGACAAAGCTATAACTAGCTGGGACATTATAGGTTTCTGTGGCAGAAAGTAAAGAAAGCTATAAAAGGACTCAAATTGACAATATAATTCTTGGACCCCAAACTGCACAAATTGCTCTTGCCCACAATTATTGGCCAGAATGGACACACAGGCCAACCAATCACAGTATGCCAAGAAATGCAATCCTACCATGAAGGCAAAAACACTGTAATACTTAGCATTGTAATAAGCAGCATTAATGATGACCACATCACTGTGAAAAGGAAAGAAAAAGAAAAGCTCTATCAGTGATTAAAGTGGAGGGTTGAAAACACTATTTTTACAAAAGTTCAAGAGAAAAGACTGAAATAAAGCAAAACAAACAGTAAGAATAACAATAGAAAGTTCTTCATGGTGAAATTATGCATGGCTTACATTTTATTTTATATATTTCTTTGTGTTTTTCTAATGTTCCCCAATAAATATTTTATTATTATATTCTATATTATTATATACATTATTATAGTACATTTTATTATAATATATTATTCTTGACTATAAAAAAATAGAAAAAAAATCTTCAAGAGCAACTAAAATAACATAGAAGTTTTCAAAAAGTGTAGAGGTAGTCATCAAGGGATGTTAGAATACTCCAGAATATAAGGCAGCTAGCATCCATCCTATCTTGCTGCTCAGATGTACATGGTTTCCTTCCACTAAGGACATCTCATAGTACAAGATGGTTGCCAGAGCTCTCTGGTCATTACTGATTTCCCAGGAAGCAGAAAAGAGGAAGAGAAGTAGAATCTCCCTGTAAAGATATTCCCCATAAATTAAGCATACTATTTCCATTAACATCTCCTTCAACCATGTGACTGGTAAAGTGGGCTGGAAAATGAAGTATTTACTCTAGATAAACATATATTACTCAAATATCAGAAATTCTATTACTGTGAGAAGTTTTTTTTTTAATTGTTACCTATTATAACTTCAATTGGCATCCTTGTCTCTAACATCAGTTTCTTTCTTGTCTTTCCCTCATGCTGCAATCTGAGATATAGACATCTTTTTCAAATGGCTTATCTTTAATGGTTCAAAAAATGGCCCAAGATAATCTTTGGATACTCTCTTCTTACTCTCCTTGTCTTGTCTATTGAATATATACACACACCAAATTGTAATATATCAAATTTGCCTTATTTTCAATAAAAGCATCACTTGCCTCCCCACTGATATAAAAGAAAAACAACTTAGACTTAACAAATTAATGCAATCAAGTTTGAATCAGTCTCTGCCATGGAAATAGGTAATTTATACTTCATAGTCCAAAATGGACTTGGAATAAGGAAGAAGATATACCATCATGGAAGGGGAGTAGGTGAGTTTGATCCCGGAATTGTTCTCCTTTGCTGCTCCAGTTAGTCTAGGATTTGGGCATTGATTTCTGTCCCTCTACTATCTGCTGGAGTGTCTACAGCTGGTATAAATCAGCAGGCATGATCTTGGCACAAACAATGCCAGATGATTACTCCCAAGGCACTCAGCCACCTTCCCCATTGACTAGGTCTTCCCCTTACATCTAGCTGGCACTGTAGATCCCCTGAAGCCATATAGTTATTGCAATTTAATCCATTTAAGTCCTATATCATCTCTGAAAATGGCTTATAGTATGACTCCATTTTCAGGCCTCCTAGAATTTTATTTTTAATTTATAAAGAGAAGCTTTGGAATGCAAAAATCCCTTTTCTTTTTCACCAAAGCTTAGTTAACAAGCCCATGGTATCACTAAGAACACGAGAAAATCAGCTTTAAATCTCAGAGCTCAACAAAGATTCATTTGTTTTGGGCATCATGTTCTTAATACATAGCATGGAGAAGGCCCTATTATTTAGAGGAAATTAAAAATAAATGATTTTAGTATTAAAAATATTACCCCAGTATATGTATCTCATGCCATAACACCCACATATAATAAATGTAGCTAATATTTTTGATCATTCATTCTGTGCCAGACACTGCTTTTTTAAATTGCTTTATAAGTGACAACTAAGCTTCCCAAAAAAATTATAACTGTTATCATTTCTATTTTTTAGAGGAAGAAACTAAAGCACAGCTAAGTTAATTGTTCAAGGTTGCACAGACTATGTTCAGAGCCAATCTGGCTGCATAGCATGTGATACCATACTGCTTTCCACATGAATATGCTCTGTAGACATAAATACCATCTATAGGCTAATGAATTCTAAATTTAAATATCTAGCCTTGAAGTCTCCCCTAAACTTCAGACTCAAATACTAAGTGGTAACTTAATTTTCACTTGGATCCTTAATAGTTATCTTAAAAATAGCATCTTCCAAACCATATGCCTGGTTTCTATGCACCACCTCTTCCAGCTTGCACCTGTCCTTATCATTCTGGTAAACAGCCTCATCATCTTTCCAATTGCTCAAACCAAAATAATAGGATCTTGACTTTTTTTTTTCTCTCACACTCTGTTTCCAGTCTATCAGAAAATCTTGTTGGCTCTATCTTCAAAACACATCCAGAATCCAACCACTTCTCAATCTCCATTGCTACCACCTGGTAGACGGTAGACGGTCCAACACACCATCATCACTCTTCTAAATTACTGAAAAGCCTCTCACATGGACTCTCTGGTCCCACTCTTCCCCCAGGGCAGCCAGGACAATCATTTAAAACATAATTCATAAATTTACAATGCTCCTTTGCTTAAAACCTTCCGATAGACTTCGTGTCACTCAGAGTAAAAGCATAAATCTTTACAACTGATTGTGTGACACTACGTAGCCTGGCTCCGCTGTTCTCCCCTGCACCTCATACTTGACTGTTCTCCTCCTCATCCACTCAGCATCTCACTCATCACCTCTTCTGTCATTCGACTCTGGACCCCGTGGCTTCCCTGATGTTACTCATATCCACTAAGCATGCTTTTGTCTCTGAGTCATTGTACTTGTTCTTCCCTGGACCAGAGGGGTCCTTACCAAATATCTGCTTCCTTCCTTCTTTCTTTCAGGTATTTACTCTTGGATACAGTCACTTTATCTAAGAGGCCTTCCTGACCACTGTATTTGACATGGCAATTCATGTACTCCCTCCATGCCTTGGTTCTTTCTCTCCTCCTTTCTCTGCCTTTTTTTCATTATATTACCATCTAACATATCATAACAGTTCATTGTGAGCCTCTTTACACTAAAATGTAAACAGGAAATGTTCTCTGTCTTGAACATAAAATATATCCAGCACATGACAGATATTTAAAAAAAAAATTGTTAAATAAATTAACAGTGCACAGGGTCATACAGACTACTTAGAATTTCACAAAAGTGTTTTATATTCCTTTGTCTTTATGTGCGCTACTCCCTCTGCTATAAATACCATTTCCTATTTCTTTCATTGAGCAAACTCCTGCTTGTACTTCAAAACTTACTTTTAGCTTTGCCTTCTCAAGGAAATCTTGTTCATATCTAGAGAATAATGTTCTACTATACTTACCTTCTGGCCCCTGTCTTTGTTGATTCACTTGAGGATCTCTCCACTAGACTACAACATCCTTAAAGTAATCCCATTTTATGTAATTTTCTCTCTTATTTGATTCACAGCCACACTAGTTGGGTAACTCCATACTTCAAGTTTCCTACTGGCCACAATTACCAAGAGACCTGTCCTACCATAGGAGGATTTCATGCAGAAATTCCAAATCATGCCACTACTTCCCCAAATTATTAATAATGTAACATGTATAATATGTAAAAATTTAATATTCTAAGAAATATTGGTCATCTTCACAACCTCAAAGCTTATTTTACCAATTATTACCTATGTGATTATTAGCATTTTCAATAATTTCTTTACCTATAAAATTAAAAAGTTGGAATAAATGATCTCTAAGACTTCCTACTTTCAAAGGTTCTTTAATATAGTTAATAGTAATACTCATAACTGATAATCATGATTTATAAATTGAGATATATAATATCATTTACTGTATTTTTTCAGCTAAAATTATAATAATTAGGCATCGTTTGGCACCAATTTTCTTCTTCTCTATTTCTTTTCTTTTTTTTTTTTTTTTTGAAGTCAGGAAACTTGTTACTTGACTTTGTCCAGTGGGGGTGAAGGTGTCCTCTCTTTCTGTTAATTGGAAAAAAAAACTGATGACTGTCCAGTAATCCAGTAATTATTTCTCAACAAACTCTTTTGATTATGGATTATCAATTACATGGAAGAATCAAGTGTTCAGTTGAGTATTTTATAAAAGTCTAGTAACACAATAATAAATGTTCTTAATCAGACGAGATGTTAAGATCACACACACATGTAAAGCACATGCTTTTAAGAATTTAAGCAATATCAAGAGATACCCAGGAACTTCAAACAAGCAAAAAAGCAGAAAATCCTTCTTATAAAATCTCAGATCTTTTTGGAGAATAATAGCCTAAAAGATTAGGACAGAATAACAAGTCAAGCACTTCTTGGGAAGAACTAGCATATTTATGTATACAGGGACAAAAGAAAATGTAATAAACCCTCTAGCTGCCTTGGGTCACAGCTTGTGGCTTTTAACCCAAACAAAGAAAAGAATAGAACAGATCCTACAGGTTAGTCATGATGGAAATAACTTTCATGATCTAGCTGACAGGTTCTTTAATATTTTTATTGTAGGTAAAGTGGAATGGAGAGATATATTACACTGCCTAGCATGTTTTCAGTCTGCTTTTATTCTACAGCTTTAGTTTCTTCTCTCATTTTCTCCCTTCATACTTGATCTTGTTCCCATTGGAAGTGAAACAATAAATTACCTGGTTTGCTTCCCAAAGGGCTAGGATAGGATTAGAGTAAGATGGAGCACAAAATTCTTATTAATTTCCCTGGATCTATGAGAAGACATTTGCAGCCTGGGAGTACTCTGCCTTTATGTAAGATTTGAGCAGATTCTGTGATTGTGTGGAGAAAGTCATTCCAGATAGTTCATGGAGTCATCTCTGTCACTATAGTGTAACCTTGGGCAATACACATAACCTCTCTGAGCTTTATTTTCCTATTGTGAGAAATGGGTATGAAATCATATTTTGGGGGGCAGTTTAATGAGGCTTAATTGAGATCAAGTCCACGAAGTGCTTAATATACTGCCTTGTATATTTATTCTTTCAGCAAATATTTGAGTTCCTACCATGATCCATACTTTAAGCTATAGTAAACTCTCAGTAAATACTACCCATTTTATTTTTATTATCAGTAGTATTAGCCAATCAATGCCAGGAGAAAAACATTCCAAATTATTCGCATTGCAATTTCAAGAATCCCTTTGTCCAAGGGAAAGGAGTGGTAAATAAAAAGTTAACCTTCAACCTGCTTAAAAAGGCTTGCCTAGAGGAACAACTATGTTGGTGCTTTTTCTAGACCTCTTTTTTAAGATTACTTGGATTAGTTCTGATTTTGAAAGTGAAACAAAGGTTTGCTGTTCCATAATTAATATTTATGCATTAGGTATTTGTTAAAAGGCTATATCAGGCTATTAGAGAAACAAACAAATGCAAGTTGTCTTAAAAGAGGATATTTTAAAACTAATAAAGGGAAATAAAACAAGTATAAAAAAACAAAGCATATGATAAATGTTGCATTGATGATAGAGTACTAAATAAGAAAGCTATACAAGAGTGTATGCTAAAAATAAGCTTTACAATAGCTTCAATCGCTGTGACTCCAATCTAAATTTGAAGCTAGTACTTAACCCCCTCCCCCTCACCCAATGTGACATCATAAATCAAATCAGTTTTTCCGAATGGAATTCCCAAAGAGCAAATAGAGGGCCTCCAAACTGCCACTGGAAGCTGCTGGTGTTCAGACATTTTATGACTTTTCTTTTTAAATTGATTGTGAAGCCTCCATTTTAGTGAATTTCTTTGGTTCTGCTCCTCTTTCTTTGTAACAAAAGGATAGTTATTTTGAGTCAATCCCTTGACGCCAAGTGAAAAGAGAACAGTCTTGTATAGGAGAATTAGACACATTTAGAAGCTAAATATGGCACTCCTGTTAAGCAGTCTTGGAAAATTTCAAGGCAAAGGGATTCATAAGGAAATTGCAGTTGGGAAGAGAATAACAAGCATCTGAAAGTCAGAGAATAAAATGAGAGGAATAGTTGTAAGTGCAAGTACAGAATCAGATAATTGAGGCAAATCGTGCACAGTGCTTTGAGATTTTCAGGAGAAAGTTACCACAATATATAAACTTAAATTATTATTCACTAACACTGAACTTTCTCAATATAATCAGCAGCTGAGAAAGGTAAGGACAAGGAAAGATTGTAATGTAGCAACAATTCATTTAAACTTTAGGGCATACAGTTGTTTAGAAAAAGCGTTCAGAATACCCTCGATGAGTGATAAATGGGTAGTTACAGAAGTTATCTGTCCCACCTACAATTAGCTGAGTCCATAGGCTAGCCACCTTGGAACCATTTGTTGTGCCACTATTCAGAGTCATGATCTCCATTAGATGTATTGGTACCACATCTGTGGAAAGGTAGCTGTACATTTCAAATCATAGGTGACCAAAGAGTAGAAATTAAATCACGTACCAATAGATTTTAAGACATTTCCCTATAAAATGTTTCTAAATAATAACAGAATTTAAAGGTCTACAAAGTACCTCTAAAAATAAATCCATACTAACTGTGTCACAATCTATATTGCTGCAAAGATATTTCTTGTTAAAACTCTAGGGGCTAAATCCCTGGCCAATATATTTTCTCCCTCTATAGTTATTCTCAATCTGTGTGTGTGTGTGTGTGTGTGTGTGTGTGTGTGTGTGTGTGTGTCAGTTATTTTATAATCTCATGGATTAAATTACAATGTATTCTCTGGTGGTATATCTCCAATCAAGGCTCCACTTCTAAACAAAAATGTAACTGTATATATTCCACTGCCTCCTCAATTTATCCCCTTGGATATCTTATAGGCACTTCATACCCAACATATCCCAAAATTAATTCATGAGCTTGATCCCCAAGCCTGTTCCTCCTCTTGTCTCCATTATTCTGTGAACAGGTGGATCATGCACTTACTTTTTTAACACAGTTTTAGCAGTTACCTCTGACTCTCTCTCTCTACAAAACCATCCTACTCCCTGCCCCATCTAAGTAATCACCAAATCCACACATTCTCCTCTAATTTTTTGAATGTGTCTATGACTATAATTATAATAAGAGAAAATATTTATATAGCATTTACTCTGTGACAAGGCCCTGTTCTAAGTACTTTGCATATATTGACTCATTTGATCCTGTCAATAACTCTGAGTATTACTGTTGTTACTATTCTTATTTTACTGGATATTAAGGATATTAAGGCCAAAATAAGTTAAATAAATTCCCCAAGGCAGCCCAAGTGTTCTGGTGGAAATAGGATTTGAAACCAAATAATCCGACTCCAGGTCCCCATGCTGTTAACCACCTGAGCTAGTGCTACCCCAGACAGGGCTGACACCAGCACATGGAATTCCCAAAGAGCATACATCTGTGGAAGCTGTTGGTGTTCAGATGTGAAGTTTTCACTTTAGTGAATTCCTTACCTAGATTATTCAATATCATCCCGTCTTCTCTTTTATGCACCTTGGTGTTTTTTGGTTTATTTTGCTTTGTTTTATGCCCACCCATACTCATTCTCCATTATACACAGAGTGGGCTTTTTAAAATAAATTAAAATCTAGCTAAGATATACACTAACCCCCGAAACCCCCCAAAAAACAGAAAAAAGAAAAAAAAAACACTTTCATTGTCATTCTATTGCTCTTAAAATCAAGGAAAAAGTTCTTTGCTAGGCCTATGTGATTAGGCCCCTGTCAGCCTCTTCAGGCTTCTCTTCTGATACTGCCTGGCAGACTCCCTACACCATGGTTTTGTATCAGCTTCTTGAATACAATATTTTCTTCCTAACTCTAGATCTTGAAGATGCTACTCAAGTCTCAGCTTAGCTAAATTCTAGCCATCATTAGATCATAATTTAAAAATCATTTCCTAAGGGAATCTACTCTTGATATCTCATATATATGATTTGATAGAACCATGCAGCACTCATATCATTTTTAATTAATTAAATATTCATTTAACATTAGTCTTCCACACTAAAGTATACAGTTCATGAAGCCAAGAACTCCATGTCTATCCTGATTTCTGAGATATCACCAGTGTCAAGCATATTGTCTGGCACTTAGTAAGCACTAGATGAGTATAAATTTAATGATTAAAGAAATGAAATACCTTTATTTTTGTGCTGATTAGAAATGTGAGCCATGTTCACAGAGAAAATACAGAAATTTTAAAACAATAAATTTACCCCCTCCAAAATAAAACAAAAGTGATCATCACTACTAACATTTGGGTTTGCATCTTATGGGTATAGATAACTTAACATGACTTAGTTTCAATGGCTAAATTCTATTCTAGTTCCTTCTTTTTTTCCTTCCTGAAACCAGGAAGTACCTATCACCATGTTTAAATTATAATTAGCAGATAACTACTGAAGTCTCAATTTTTATAAGGCACTATACTAGAACTTTAAGTTTTAAAATGTGTATATGAAATAACCCTTATTCTGAGACATCAAATGGAATACATTGTCTGACACAAGATTTGATGGAAAAGAATATTCAAATTTGTGATTGACCTAACAATCAATATAAATTATTAATATCAACCCATGCCAAGGCTTCTGTTCCATAAGATCTCATAGGGCACTTGGCAAGATGATATGTACACATGGAAAAATAAGTAAATATACAACATATGCTAAGTGCCCGGATTAATCATTTGAACTACAGAAATTCAGAAGTTTGAGATATTGGCATGGGCTGACATAATAATGGCAAGCTTCACTGAAAAGGAAGAAGAGGAGATTCTACAATATAGTTAGAATGATGTGTTAGATTTAGAGGTTAATACATGCTTTATCAAACCTCCTTTCAATATTTTCTTACTTTGAACAATTATAATTCCCCAAAGAGTTTCTATTTTCAACTCTGTTTTGCATTATTTTTCTTTATATTGGCATTTCCTAAAGTGAGATATGGAGGTATACTAGCTGCACATGACCTTTCATACACACACACACACACACACACACACACACACACACACAGGTTTTAACCTACAAATATGTTTGTGTCAAACATATTACAAAACTATTTCTGCTTCTTGGATAATCATAAAGTCTCAAAGTAAACTGAAGAAACTTTTAAAATTTTATTTAACCTGGTAAAGCTCACACTTTTTCAACCATGGACTCCATCTTTAATGAGATCTCTAATAAGACAAAGAAACAGAAAGCATATATATACTTCAGATGTTGACTCTCAGAAATATACTTGGAGATTCTTCCCCAACAAGCATGTAGTTTGTCTATCTTTTGTCAGTCCAATAATCTGACTCTCTTTTTTAAAAAATAACCCTAATAATACTTGTCATACTCCATCTTTTTTTTCCAACCTCATTGACTTCAATCACATTTCTTTTTTAGGAACTCCAAAATTCCAACATAATTTTTCATAATTTTCAAGACACTTCATCCAGATTAATAGTTTATCACAGAGAGATTTGCAACTAAAATAATTTTCATTCTTTGAAAATTTTGTCTAATTTTCCATGATGCCATGTGAATTTTACCTTTGTTATGTGTCTCTTCCAACACACCTAAATAGAAAGTAAACCATTCTTTGTCAGTATCACAGAACATTCACACAAAACAAAAGAAAAGAAAAACTGGAGTGCAAAATAATTGTCTTATTCCATTTCTCTGGTAACTTAGTGTTATAAACTAAGTAGTTTTAGGTCTGAAGCATTAGGTTAACACAAGTGCATAGAAGAAAGAAGAAAAATAAGGGGTCATAAATGAGAAGAGAAAGAAACTTCTTATCTAGAAGGGGACTGAAAAGGTCTCTAAGAAGAATGACAATAAGTTACAGAAAAACAAATACACACAAATGTACAAACAACCCTAAGTACTTACTCCATTCTCCACTTCATGAATTTCACCTCACTTTCAAAGGCCAGCTCAAATAAAACTTCTCAGAACTTATCACCATGACAGTACCCTCCCTCACTGTCTGGTCCAGCAAGAATTCTCTCTTCTTCATCTTCCTCCTAAGGCATTTTGTGCACTTTGGATCTACTTGTTCATTATAGTATATTTTAGCTTGCATTGCACATGGTGAAATGCTCATATGCCTGACTCAACTAGACTGTGGTCTTGACAGCTTCGTCTCCCTTTGCCCCAGGACAGTGCTGCAGAGTGCAAAGCATGTGGGATTTGGAAGAGAACTAAAGTTAACTTACAGTTCTGTGACTTACGAGATGCAAGGAGTTCTCTCAATAACCTCCACTGTTGGAGAGCCTGGCTGGCTCAGTGGTTTAAAGCCGTTGCCTTCGGCTCAGGGTCCTGGGATCGAGCCCCACGTCAGGCTCTCTGCTCAGCAGGGAGCCTGCTTCCCACTCTTTCTCGGCCTGCCTCTCTGCTTACTTGTGACCTCTGTCTGACAAATAAGTAAAATCTTTAAAAATAATAATAATAACCTCTAGTGGAGGACTAGGGGGAAATTTAATGAGGTAGCTTGTATACAGTTCCTGATACATTGTAAATATTCTGTAAATGGTAGTCACTATTAGCTTTACTCACAGTAGTATACTATCAGTTCTATCAAGGATGGAAGAGAAAAAGAAGGTAGGAAGAAAAATATGGTCCCAACTCCTCCAATCACTCAGAACTCAGTGCAGGTTCCATTCCTTGATGAGGTTGAGCTGGACTGAGGTGGGGGGTGGGAGGGATGGAATTCATAGGTACTAGGTGGGAAAATGTACCTAGATAGAAGCTTCACCCTGCATCATACATCTAAGACCTTTACTAGGATATGTGGGAGAGAGGGAAGTACTAAAAATTAGGAGTCAATATCCAATGTTTGTTGGTGGTAAAAGAAATTAGAAGAGTAACACAGAAGCCTGGCTGTGCAGACTGGCTTCCAGATTCTGAGTGCATGAATTAATTCCAAGGTGGTGGGGGTGTGGTAGAACTATAAATATGTCTATCCAGATGGGCTTGGAAACTAAGGTCTTTTTGAGCCTGTATCTGGGAGCAGTCTGGTGAATACAGTTGCAACATGAATCTGGGGGAATCAGACATGGGAGAAACAAGATAAAAGCTGAAAGCTGAGGAGTCTGTGCCAGAATCAGGCACTGTAAAATCCAAGAATTCCTGGGATGGAACCAGAGTGTAGAAAAGAATTCCTTCTTCTTTTTTTTAATCCAGTTTAGAGAATAAAATAAAATGCTTTTGGTCACCTATGAATCCTCAGGGAGTGCCAGAGATCTGATTGTCCAGCCTATAGACTGGAAGCCCATTTAAGTGCCAAAGATTCCTATGTTCATCATGCTCTCAAACTAGAATCCAACGCAGTGCCATAAATGCTCTCACACTTTCCCAAAATTACACCAGTAAACATTCCCTTCCCATACAGTAGTACCAAAGACCAAGCAGCCCTGAGCCTATCTGTGGCCCTAACAAGTGCTGGCCTTAACAAGATTTGGCACAGCCTTGGGGCAAGTTCTACATCTTCCCCAAAGAAGAGCTAAGTAATGGTTTCAAATACCACAGTGGGAAGAAGTGTTTAGAAGGGAGATGGTGGCAAACAGTGGAAGGGGAAGTAGGAATGAAATTGTTGAAAAAGAGTAAAGATGAAGAAAAGCAGGAAAAAAATGTAATTATCATAAATTTTCAGTGTCAATTGGCATGAAAATATTTTAATATCTCTGAAATGGAATACTAGGTTTGAGGTCATGTAAGGAAATTAACCAGCTCCCCCAAACCCAAATTGAATATGTGATCAACTATTCACTCGCCCAGTGACTGAAGGGCAATGAGAACACCAAGGTGCAATTAACCCACAGGAATGGGGGGAAAAGAAGACACTTGCCCATTTTAATTTGAGCTTGTGGCTTAGCCACTGCATGGGAGCCATTGCATTTCTGTTCCTTTTTACAGGAACTTCTAGAGAACAACTCTCTGCAGCTGTGTTGATGCTTTTTTTCTAAAAGGAAATGTCAGAAGACTGTCTCTTTAGTGCTATTTTAATTAGGCTCTGCTTGAAAGTATTGTGCGTGTGTGAATCTTGTGATCATGATCTTAATTAGGATCATATTTAGATTCAGATTCAAACTGGACTGGATAATCATCTCCATTACCTTGTATTAGATATGAGGAATCAAGCATGTGCCACTTGTACTGGGAGTATTGTACAAACACAGGATCTTATTAGGGTTTTGTTCTTTCTAGTTCTTCCTCATCTCTCTCCTCTTTCTGAAACCTGATATTATGTGTGTTAAGGAAGCAGCGAGAGCATATGCACCAGCAATGGGGGAGGTGGGGGGGGGGAGAGGGGGACAGGGAGTGACAGCAGGGAATAGAGACCACATTTTCAAAACACATTTCTAGCACGACTATTCTCTGATGAGAGCCGCGTGTTCTCTTTCAGATGGCAGTTGCCACCAATGAGATGCACTATTTCCCCAAGTCCCATTCGGCCCAGAATTCTATTGAAATAAGGGTCATAGCTTTTCTTAAAATATCGAAGTATTTTACATAAAGAAATTTGGTATGGCTAGAAAAGAAATAATTGCTTCTCTCTTGAGAAGATGCAAAGGATCATGCTGGCCTGTGATAATCTACTCAGGAAAATATTTCTCTAGCTTAAAAATCATGTATAACTTGTAAGTGGCCACTAGCTCTTATGGGTTTTTTGTGTATTAATATATTGTTTTCCTTTTAAAGGTAATGAAAAACGAGTTTCTAGGGGTTTATTCTCTTGCTTTAGAGGACTAACACAAAAGAGAAGGCAGGTAATGCCCCTGTGTGGCAAAAGCTGGCATAGCAACCTTTCTTTCACAGTGGGAGGAAGCAAAGCCACCCAAACTCACCCAATCTCTTCATTTATAAATTCTGGTTGAAACTGAACTGCCAAAAGGAACAGTCTTCACTAAGCCTGGGAACATCAATGATTAATTAGAGGGTAGTAAATCTTACTACTACAGAGAGCTTACACATACTCAGAAAATGATAACGATAGTGGAACTTAAAAGCATCCACTCTTAATATAAGAATGACGAATGCATTACATACAGAAACCAATGTTCTTGACTATGAAAAAAAGTGCTTAAAGGGTCACTGATGATGGATACAATGAGAAACACTAAATATATATCCCTTCTTTGTTCAATTCTTTGAACCTTAAATACTAAATAAGTAATTAAAAAGAAATAGTAGAACAAGACAGTATTTCCTTGGAAACATTTATGATGAAGTCTCATAAAGTCAGCTTTATTAGTGAATATACAAGAGGCAATTCCAGATAGCCCATGATTAGGATGGGGGATATTCGTGGTTTAATCATGCCATCTGTTCATTTTGTCCTTTTATGTATGTATTCTTCAAGACTTTATTTATTTATTTTAGAGAGAGAGCATGAGCAGGGGGAGATGAAAAGGGGGTAGGGGAAAGAAACCCAAGTAGATTCCACACTGAGCCCCTGAGATCAAGACATGAGCTGAAACCAAGAGTCCAACGCTTAACCAGCTGAGCCACCCAGGTGCACTTAATTTTGCCTTTTAAATGGTATCCCTTAAAGAAGGAATGAAAGAAGGGAGGGTGGAAGGAAGGAAAAGAAAAGGAAAAGAGGGGCTAAAAGAGAAAAAAAGGCTAGTGGCATGAAAACCCAATTACTGGGGAGGAGGAGCAAGATGGCAGAGGAGTAGGAGACTAAAATATCATCATGTCCCAAGAGTTCAGCTAGGTAGTTATCAAACCATTCTGAATACCCACAAACTCAACAGGAGATAGAAAAGAAGAGCAACAATTCTAGGAACAGAAAATTGACCATTTTCTGGAAAGTAGGACTTGTGGAGAAGCAAATCCAAAGTGGCAGGAAGATAGACCACGGGGGGAGGGGCCAGCTCCCAGCAAGTGAGAGAGCAGTAGAGCACAAAATCAGAACTTTTAGAAGTCTGCTCCATTGAGGAATGTCCTCCAGAGGCTAGGGGATGGAAACCTGGCGAGGACAGTGTGATCTCAGGACCTGTGGGGGCTCAAAAAGACCAGGGGTGTCTGAAGGTGTCAGTGCTCCCAGGTATCAGGGGGGGAAGCTGACTGCAGAGAGGGGCCAAGGACTGGGCTCTCAGCTCAGGCTTACCTTGAACTGTGATCCGTGGTACAGTAGGGCTACTGCTCTTTAAGCAGGGAGCCCACAAGTGGCAGATCTGGAGAGACCCGCCACTTCCTCCTCCAGGAGGTGCGGCATGGGAATTTACTGCAGGAATCCGCTGTGTACCAGAGACAGAAACACTGGGTCACAGGCTGGGTGAGCTCAGAATGCAGCCAGTGACCTGGGAAATGGGAGGGATTGATGGCTTTTCTCCAAGGGCACATTAAGGAGGAGGAAGGAGGGGGTCTCTCCAGATCTGCCACTTGTGGGCAGATCTTCCCCAGAAGATTACAAAGAATAACCACCAAAACCAAGTTCACCAATCAATAAGAATTGTAGAACTCCAGAGGTAGGGGAAAGCAACACATAGAATTCATGGGTTTTTTCCCCATGATCCTTTAGTCTCTCAAAGTTAAATTTTAAAAATTTTTTTTCTTACTCTATTTTTCTAATTTTTCCTCTTTCCTATTTTAATGTTTTTTTTAACTATTTTATCTTATCAATACCATTTTAAAAATATTTTAAAATTTTCATTGTTATAGTCATATTTTACCACTTCAATGTATTTAACCTTATTTGTTGTATACATATAGGTTTTCTTTAAAATTGTGAGATATAATTTCTTCTAATGGATAAAAATATACACTAAATCTAGTGCATGGCTTTGTCCTAGTCTCCAGCCTGCTGACATTCTCTCCTCCTTTTTTTTTTCCTATTTTCAACCAACTTCTTATCTTACCAATTCCTTTCTTAGAATCTTTTTTCATTTTCACCTTTACAATCCTATTCCGTCCCTTCATCATATTTACCATAATTCCTGTACATATGTAAGTTTTTCTTTCTTTAAAATTTTGGAAGGTAGTTTCTTCAAACAGACCAAAATACATCTAAAATCAAGTGTGTGGCTCCATTCTATTCACCTGTCTAATATATACATATAATTTTTTTCTTCCTTTTTTCCCCCTTTCTTCTCCCCCCAGTTTTGGGTCTCTTCTGATTCAGTTAGCGTATATTTTTCTGGGGCTGCTGCTACCCTTTTAGTATTTTGTTCTCTCATTTATCAATTCTTATCTGGATAAAATGACAAGGCAGAAGAACTCACCACAAAAAAAAAAAAAAAAAAAAAAAAAAGAACAAGAGGCAGTACTGATGGCTAGGGACCTAATCAATATGGATATAGTAATGTCTCAGAGCTAGAGTTCAGAATGACAATTATCAAGGTGCAGGCTTGGAAAAAGCATAGAAGATATTAGAGAATCCCTTTCTGGAGAAATAAAAGAACTAAAATCTAACCATGTGGAAATCAAAAAAGCTATTAATGAGGTGCAATCAAATATGGAGGCTCTTACTGCAAGGGTAAATGAGGCAGAAGAGAGAATTAGTGATATAGAAGACCAACCGATGGAGAATAAAGAAGCTGAGCAAACGTGAGACAAACACCTACTGGACCATGAGGGGAAAATTCAAGAGATAAGTGATACCATAATTTGAAACAATATTACAATAAAATAGGGATCCCAGTAGAAGGAGAGACGGGAGTAGAAGGTATATTGGAATAAATTATAGTAGAGAATTTCCCTAAATGGGAAAGGGAACAAGCATCAAAATGCAGGAGGCACAGAGAACCCCCTCAAAATCAATAAAAGTAGGTCCACACACCATCATCTTATAGTAAAACTTAAAGTCTCAGTGACAGAAAATACTGAAAGCAGCTTGGGACAAGAGGTCTGTAACATACAATGGTAGAAATATTAGATTGGCAGCAGACTTATCCACAGAGACCTGGCAGGCCAGAAAGGGCTGGCATGATATGTTCAGAGTACTAAACAAGAAAAATAGGTAGCCAAGAATACTATATCCAAGCTAGGCTGTCATAGTAGACCATAAAGGAACAGAGACAATACACAAAAACAGTCACCTTTCAAGCAATAAAATGGCACTAAACTCATATCTTTCAATAGTTACCCTAAATGTAAATGGCCTAAATGCGCCAATCAAAAGACACAGACTACCAGAATGGATTAAAAAACAAGAACCATCAATATGCTATCTAAAAGAAACTCATTTTAGACCCAAAGACACCTCCAGATTTAAAGTGAGGGGGTAGACAACAATTTACCATGTTAATAGATATCAAAAGAAATTTGGGATAGCAATCCTTATATTAGATAAATTATACTTTAAGCCAAAGACCATAACAAGAGATGAGAAAGGACACTATGCCATACTTAAAGGGTCTGTCCAACAAGAAGATCTAACAATTTAAATATCTATGCCCCTAACATGGAAGCAGCCAATTATATAGCCAATTAATAACAAAATCAAAGAAACATATCAACAATAATATAATAATAGTAGGGGACTTTAACACACCCTCACTGAAATGGACAGATCCTCTAAGCCAAAGATCAGCAAGAAAATAAAGGCTTTAAATGACACAACAAAACAGATAGACATCACAGATATATTTAGAACATTCCATCCCAAACAACAGAATACACATTGTTCTCTAGTGTACATGGAACATTCTCCAAAGTAGATCACATCTTTGGTCACAAATCAGGTACCAAAAGATTGGGATTATTCTCTGCGTATTTTCAGACCACAATGCTCTGAAACTAGAACTCATCACAAGAGGAAAGTTGGAAAGAATTCAAATACATGGATGCTAAAGAGCATCCTACTAAAGAATGAATGGGTCAACCAGGAAACTAAAGAAGAATTTTAAAAATTCATGACAACAAATGAAAATGAAAACACAATGGCTCAAAATTTCTGGGACACAGAAAAGATGGTCCTAAGAGGAAAGTATATAGCAAGTATTTCTCAAGAAACAAGAAAGGTCTCAAGTACACAATCTAACCCAAAACCTAAAGGAGCTGGAGAAAGAACAGCAAAAAAAGCCTAAACCCAAATAAAAAGAAAAGTCAAGAATGAAAGTGGAGAGACCACAACCAACACCAAAGATATACAAACAATTATCAGAACATATTATAAGCAACTATACACCAGCAAATTTGACAATCTGGAAGAAATGAATGCATTCCTAGAGATATATAAACTACCAAAACCGAAACCGGAAGAAATAGAAAACCTGAACAGACCCATAACCAGGAAGGAGATTGAAGCAGTCATCAAAAAATCTCCCAACAAACGAGAGCCCAGGGCCAGACGGCTTCCCAGGGGAATTCTACTAAGCATTTAAAGAATTAATTCCTATTCTCCTGAAACTGTTCCAAAAAATTAGAAATGGAAGGAAAAATTCTAAACTCATTTGGTGAGGCCAGCATTACCTTGACCCCAAAACCAAAGACCCCACCAAAAAGGGGAATTATAGACCAATATCCTTGATGAACACAGATGCAAAAATTCTCACCAAAATTCTAGCCAGTAGGATCCAACAGTACATTAAAAGGATTATTTACCCAGACCAAGTGTGATTTATTCCTGGGCCACACAACATCCACAAATCAATCAACGTGTACAATACATTAATAAAAGAAAGAACAAGAACCATATGATACTCTCAATAAATGCTGAAAAAGCATTTGACAAATACAGCATCTTTTCTTGATCAAAAATCTTCAGAGTGGAGGGATAGAGGGTACATACCTCAATATCCTCAAAGCCACCTATGAAAAACCCACAGCGAATATCATTCTCAATGGGGGAAAACTGGGATGTTCACTATCACCACTGCTATTCGACATAGTACTAGAAGTCCTAGCCTCAGCAATCAGACAACACAAAGAAATAAAAGGAATCCAAATCAGCAAAGAAGAAGTCAAACTCTCACTCTTTACAGAGAATATGATACTTTATGTGGAAAACCCAAAAGACTCCACTCCAAAACTGCTGGAACTCAAACAGGAATTCTGTAAATTGTCAGGATATAAAATCAATGCACAGAAATCATTTGCATTTCTATCCAACAACAGCAAGACAGATGAAAGAGAAATTAAGGAGTCAATCCCATTTACAATTGCACCCAAAACCATAAGATACCTGGTAATAAACGTAAACAAAGAGGCAAAGAATCTGTACTCAGAAAACTATAAAGTACTCATGAAAGAAATTGAGAAAGAACAAAAAGAAATGGTAAAACATTCCATGCTCAGAGAATGGAAGAACAAATATTGTGAAAATGTCTATGTTACCTAAAGCAACCTACACGTTTAATGCAATCCCTATCAAAATCCCATCAATTTTTTTCAAATAAATGTAACAACGAATCCTAAAATTTATATGGAACCAGAAAAGACCCCAAATAGCCAGAGGAATGTTGAAAAAGAAAACCAAAGTTGGTGGCATTACCTTTCCAGACTTCAAGCTCTATTACAAAGCTGTAATTGTCAAGACAGTATGGAATGGCACAGAAACAGATATATAGATCAATAGAACAAAAGGGAGAGCCTAGAAATGGACCCTCAACTCTATAGTCAACTAATTTTTGACAAAGCAGGAAAGAATGTCCAATGGAAAAAAGACAATCTCTTAAACAAATGGTGTTGAGAAAATTGGACAGCCACATGCAGAAGAATGAAACTGGACCATTTCCTTACACCACACACAAAAATAGACTCAAAATGGATGAAAGACCTCAATATAGACAGGAATTCACCAAAATCCTTGAGCAGAGCACAGGCAGTGACCTCTTTGACCTCAGGCACAGCAACTTCTTCCTAGAAATTTCGCCAAAAGGTAAGGGAAGCAAGGGCAAAAATGAACTATTGGGACTTCATCAAGATCAAAAGCTTTTGCACAGCAAAGGAAACAGTCAACAAAACCAAAAGACAACTGACAGAATAGGAGAAGATATTTGCAAATTACATATCAGATAAAGGGATAGTATCCATAATCTATAAAGAACTTAGCAAACTCAACACCCAAAGAACAAATAACCCAATCAAGAAATGAGCAGGGGACATGAACAGACATTTCTGCAAAGAAGACATCCAATTGGCTAACAGACACATGAAAAAGTGCTCCACATCATTTGGCATTGGGGAAATACAAATCAAAACCACAATGAGATACCACCCCACACCAGTCAGAATGGCTAAAATTAAAAAGTCAGGAAATGACAGATGTTGGCCAGGATGTGGAGAAAGGGGAACCCTCCTACACTGTTGGTGGGAATGCAAGCTGGTGCAGCCACTCTGGAAAACAGTATGGAGGTTCCTCAAAAAGTTGAAAATAGAGCTACCCTATGAACCAGCAGTCACACTACTGGGTATTTACCCTAAAGATACAAATGTAGCGATCCGAAGGGTCATGTGCACCAGAATGTTTATAGCAGCAATGTCCACAATGGCCAAACTTTGGAAAGAACCTAGATGTCCACCAGCAGATGAATGGATAAGGAAGATGTGGTATAGGGGTACCTGGGTGGCTCAGTGGGTTAAAGTCTCTGCCTTCGGCTCGGGTCATGATCCCAGGGTATTGGGATCAAGCCCCATGTTGGGCTCTCTGCTCAGCGGGGAGCCTGCTTTCTCCTCTTTCTCTCTCTGCCTGCCTCTCTGCCTACTTGTGATCTCTGCCTATCAAATAGATAAATTTAAAAAAAGAGGATGTGTGTGTGTGTGTGTGTGTGTGTGTGTAAAAGAATACTATGCAGCCATCAAAAAACATGAAATCTTGCCATTTGCAATGATATGGATGGAACTAGAGGGTATTGTGCTAGGTGAAATAAGTCAATCAGAGAAAGACAATTATTATATGATCTCTCTTATGAGGAATTTGAGGGGCAGGGCAAGGAGTTGTGGGGGGTATGGAAGGAAAAAATGAAATAAATGGATCAGGAGGGAAACAAACCATAAAAGACTCTTAATCTCACAAAACAAACTGAGGGTTGCTGGGGGTAAGGTAGTAGGGATAAGGTGGCTGGATTATGGACACTGGGTAGAGTATGTGCTATGGCAAGTGCTGTGAAATGTGTAAGCCTGATGATTCACAGACCTGTACCCCTGGAGCAAATAATACATTATATGTTAATTTAAAAAAAAAAAAAAAAGAAAGGAAAATAAAATTCAATTTCCGGGCTTTATGTGCATTTCAAGACATAAAATAGGGCCCTGCATAAAGTAGGCACTTCACAAAATTTGCTGTGCATTCAAACGACACCATACCTAGTTTCAATGAAAAACAAAAAATTTAGCACCTCAATGGGCAGCCACATGTCCAGCTAACCCTCTGAGGATTGGAATACCAAAGGAATAAGGACAACACATGTTGGAGGATGATTAGCCACCACCATAGGAAGGACACACACTGACCCTCATGAGGCAGATAAGGTCTTCTATGGTCTATCTCTGCTCGCCCCTGCAGTTTCACTGTTCTCCCATCAGAAGGTAGGGGGATATTGCAGGGTCCTCTCTGATGTTCTGCTATAGTTAGAGAGATCCACTGGGATCTAGCCTCTGCTCAGTATATCTCACCTTCCTTCTCTCCTGACCCTCATCCTGCAATTTTTAATGTGCTTATTTTCCTTGTGGATATAACATTCCATCACACAGCTCTAGACTTCTGCCCTTGAATTTCTTGTCCCTTAATTTCTCTGGACTATTGATAGTCTTCACTGAAACTCTGCTTAGGTGCACTGTCCTTCAACAAAGCACCCCTCCAACACATACTCTCCAGATTAAAATACAAGACCTTTCTCTACTCTCATAGTATCAAATCATTATATGCTCTGCCCATTATAAAGAGTGCTCTTCTGCTTAATAAATTCAGGTTACATAGACTCAATTATACAAGAAATAGAACACAGCAAAGAAAAAGAATGTCAACTTGATTCATCATCCCCATATCACGAGGGGTGGTACTCCCAGTTTAGACGTAAACTTTGAATAGATTATTGGTCTATGGCATAGCATGTATCTGAAGCACTGTTCTGTTATTTACTTATAATGAAAAGTAAAATACAAAATACAAACATCCACATTTATAGTTTTTATAAGATGGGAAAGAAGCAAGAAGAGTAAAGGTCAGTCTAATCAACATTTACAGTTCTCACAATAACTGTAGGTATGTATATACAAACCATTCTAAACAAATGAACTTAAGCATGCCCATATTTTCTCTGGAATCTAATCTTTTCATATATAAAAATAAGTACCTATATTGAAATGTTCCATTTACTTGACTATTCCCCTTACTAAACTGCAAACTCCTTAATTCAAGATTCATGTCTTGTATTTCTTTATATTGCAGCACATAGAATAATACCTGGTATGCAGAATCATTTATCACTATATAAAAGTTTTTATAGAATACCAATTGGGTCACATTTAGAAGAACTTACATGTTTCATTACAAAGCATCACCCATGTCAGCTTCCAGAAGAGATTTGCTCACCTTGAGTTCAGATGTCCCATAGAAGTAGAAATCTGAAGTCAATAAAACTAAGCTTTAAAGTGAGGTGAATGTAGTAGTAGAATTTTTCTAATATTAACACCTATGGTTTCTGCATATATGAGTCCTGTTTCTCCAATGTAGAAGAAAGTACTAAAATCTCCAACCCCTTTCTCTCCCCCACCCAGCCTTATAACCTCATGTAATCTTGGTTCCAACAGTCAGGTCATCCTGACCTTTTGTGGGGAAGACTTTTCATTACTACAGGAGCATGGGATGGGTAAAATCAAAGACAACTAGATTTTGGAGGGCCCACTGGATGCACGTTGAATTCATGCTGCAGAACTGGCATCATCTCTGGCATCATGAGTAGTTGCAGAAAAATCTAATTCCTGAAATACACAGCTTGATGGTACCAACAGAACAGGCAAAATTTTCCTCATCAAGCCCAGGAGAGTATGGGACATTGTTCTTAAAAGTTTGGCCTTCAGTCTGTTCCTCTAGAACTCCCAAGAATTCTGAAAACCTCTGCTATCTTTTAACACATGATCCTCAAAGTATGGTCCTAAATTAGTACCAGCAGCATCTCCTGAAGACTTATTAGGAATTTAAACTATTAAGCCCCACCCTAGACCTACTGAATCAACAATCTGTTTTTAAAAAACCTTTCCAGTTAATTCTGAATGCATGCTCAAGTTCCACATCATTAATGAATCTATTTTCTACTATTTGCAATTAAAATCCCTGATTGGTGTATCTACCAATCACTACTTCCCCTTGTTAGGAGACTGGATTTTGCTAGGTTACCTAATTAAAGGCCTATGGTGTGCAGAGTCAAAGAAAAAAGAAAAAAAAGAAATCAGAGTATCTCTTACCTAGAAATAAGTAAAGACATTTCAATATCTTTTATTCTAAATTGAGTTTGTGAAATGAAACATTTATCATGTTTCAGGCAACACTGTTGTGGTTCATTTTTGCTTGCTTATTTAATTACCCAGACTTTTTAATGAAGGGGTTCTTTCAAATTTTATTATTACTTGCTTTCTAAAGCACTCAACTCTGTCTAGAATCTGAGAATTGTTTCATTCAGTCACATTTTTCTATTGTGGAATTTAAAATTAAAATTTTGAAAAGTAGGGGAGCCTGAGTGTCTCAGTCAGTTAAGCATTCAACACTTGATTTTAGTTCAGTTCATGATCTCAGGGTCATGAAACACAGCTCACTTCGGACTCTGTGCAGCACAGGGAGTCTGCTTGCGATTCTCTCTCTCTCCTTCTCCTTTTGCTCCTCCCCTCACGTTGTGTCCCTCCCCGCCTCTCTCTCCCTCCAATATGTAAATAAATAAAATAAAATCTTTAAAAAAAGAAAACAAAATTTTGAAAAGTAAAAATGTAAGGTAATTTTTGATAATACCCTAAATTTAAAAATCTGAATATGTTTTTAGCTAAAATGGGAAAGAAGCAATGAGAAGTTGCATCTAAGGTGAAAAATGAAGGAAGAGCCGTTTTTGCCTTAAAACATCATCCATCCCACGTAGTTGTTATTGTGTCTTAAATTATCTTATAAGTCATAAAATCTCTGGCTTTGTGAAATCTGGAAAGATTTCACAAGTTATCACATTAGACCATTTTTAAAAATGTGTTTGTTCTACGTCTCTGACACTGGCAGTCCAGTCTATCCAGTACCATCGAAAGAAACAAATTAGGGGTAACTGGGTAGCTCAGTCACTTAAGCATCTGTCTCCAGCTCAGATCATGATCTCAGGGTTCTGGGATGGAGCCCCATGTTGGGCTCCCTGCACAGCAGTGAGTCTGCTTCTCCCTCTGCTCCTCCCCCACTGCTCATGACCAGTCTCTCTCTCTCTCTCAGTTTATTATTATAAATAATAATAATAAAGAACAAATTATCTCATGGAGACTGCAACCTTCTTGGACAGTTCTTATTGCTGAAACATTCTTCCTTATATTGAGTTACTGTCCACCAATCTGAAATTTCTCATCGATCTGACTTCTTCCCTCTGGTCACACCAAAAATTTCTAAATGATAACAATTTAAATATTTTTAGATGATGACTTTGGTACATCCTATTCTTTTTCTTTTTTAAAGACTTTTTATTCATTTTAGAGCATGAGTGGAAAGGGTAGAGGGAGAGGGAGAGAGAATCCCAAGCAGACTGCGCTCAGTGCCTAGCCCCACGCAAGGCTCAACCCCACAACCCTGAGATCACGACCTGAGCCAAAACCAAGAGTCATATGCTTAACCAACTGCACCACCCAGGAGTCCCTGATACATCCTATTCTTGTCTCTAGGTCATATAGTTCTATTCCCTGAAGTTCAGGCCGGAACCCTCCTCATGCAATAGAGTTTGAAGGTTTTACATTCATTTTCTTTCTAACGTGTTTCAGTTTGTATACCTTGAGAAGTACATTATCCCTGAAAAATCTAAGCAGTCTTAAGAAAAGTGGGTCTGTGCCAATCTTCAATCTACATTCTGTTTATTCAACTGATGCATTCCCTAAACTCAGAGTAGCTTTGAGAGCATCCACATCATATGGCAGACTTCTAGAAATATGACTGTTATCTAATACCTCTAAGCATTTTTACACATTCTTCTCAGAAGCTACAATTTCATCATCCCTAGAAGTACAGTTATATTTCTGTTTTTTGACCCAAGCACAGGACCTCACATTTATCCCTGTTAAATTTCATTATGTTTTTTCACTTCAAAATGTTCCTTCCACCTTGTCAAGCTTTTTTGGGATCCTAATTCTGCCACCCCACACATTCTTTAACCCTCACAGCTTTGTCATCTGCAAATTTGGTAAGACTTCCCTCAATAGCTTCACCCAAGTTACAAATTTCCAAAGCAGGGAATATGACAAGACTATGGAACACAACCCTGAGGCTATCAATAGAAATTTCTCTCCAGATGGGTGTTTATCTATAAATAAGGTCCTTTGGTTAATATTCTGTCAATTATCCACTTAATTATAAGACACCTGATTCATACTTACCCTTCTTATCCATTAGAATACATGATATACTTTGCTAAGGTCAAATGCTCCATGTCAAATGCTTTATTACCAGTCTAATAACTCTATCAAAGAAGGAACTGAAGTAATTCTTAGCAACCACAAGGTGATTCCTAGTGACTATCACTTCCTATCATTTGCTAGGATTCTAGGATTAAAGAAAATTATTGAGTCTCATGACAAAAGGGCATGAGGTAAAAGGAGATAAGCCAGTCAGTATTCGTAAGTTGTCTTTAAAGATTAATTTTTAAAAAATAGTAAAACCTATTCTTTAATTAAGTAAATATGTATTTATGTATGTATAAAATATACATATATATGTACCACTTATTTTATAAAAAGAACTTTTCTGATGAAAATTGGGATTGGGGGTGGAGTACCCCGAGTCACTGGTTTGAAGCTGCAAATCCCTGCAGCTCTTCATTAGACTTCCCCAAAGATTCCCCAGGAAGTATCAGAACACAGTTTAAAAAGTAGTTTTAAGCCATTTTTAGTCACTTACCAATACAAATTGGTTTTTAAGTCAACCTTCCAAAAAAGCAGATAGCTGTGAACAGTGTCTTAAAACAAAAGCACACTTTGGTGAGACAGAGAAACGTGAATATAGATAGGGACCTAAAAACAGGGACCATGGAGCACTGGGGTGGCTCTGTTGGTTAAGTCTCCAATTCTTGATTTCGGCTCAGGTCATGAAATCGAGCCTAGGTGGAGCTCTGTGTTGGCATGGAGCCTGCTTAAGAGTCTCTCTGTCCCTCAGCCCCTACCCCCGCTTTCTCTCTGTCTTGCTCTCAAAAAAAGAAAAAATAAAAGGGTAAAAACAGGAGTCATGTCCAAACTCTCCAGTTCTTTAAAGGACTGGTAAGGTAAGATTCCTCTGAATTCTCTACTCACCAAATAGCCAGCAGGCCAGCATATCCCTTCACATTTTAAGCCACAAGCTTGCTTCACAGATGAAGAAAGAGGCTTTATACAATTACAAGGCAAACATGTAATGAAAATTTTCACATTCACCCTACAGCAGGAGCTTCTATGCCTTTTATTCCATAGACAGTTACTGAGCACCTACCATGTGCCAGGCACCCTGTTAGATGCTTTTGAAGATGGCAGCATCATTCAGCATCACAAAGCCAGTAAGACACACATGAAGAAACTGAGACTCAAAGCAGCTAAGTCTCTTACCCAGGTTTGCCAACTAGTAAGAAGTGCAATCAGGATTTAGACCTGAAAAAGATCTGGCTCCAACTGTCAAGAAGCTCCCTGTAGAATAAAAAAGATAGTTATGTAAATAAATGACTGCACAGATACTGCATCTATAGATTCATATGGACAGCTCTCCTGATTTAATCAGGCCTTTCTTCACCATGCTGGACAGAAGCACAGAACACGGAAGGCAGAGCAGGCAACAACCACGAAATCTGGTCCCACACTTAAAAGAGGCAGATGTTGGTTGCCATCCTATAAAAAAAACAGAATGTACATTTCCTTCACGTTCTATGCATTTGAAGTGCTGTCACCTAATAGGCAGCTGTACTGAAGTATGCCCACGACATCTGCTTTTAAAATGGCTTGCCAGAGAACGACTTTCGAGACTCCACTCTTAAACATCTCCAAGGTTTCTGCTAATGCTGTGGTCCTGAAAATGCTAAAAAGACGTTAAATCATGTTTATGTCAATGGCAGTTCTAAAGGCCTTGGTTAATTTTTCTCATGGCAGCAAAGCGAAAGAAATGGGACCTGCATTTGGCACCAACACCTCCCTGGCTTCCTTACTGTGCCAACAAGCCTGACTTGAAGCATTTGTAGCGGCTTTCAGATGCTGCAGACCACCTCTCTGCAGCTTAGCAGATGGTTAGAGCAGTAGCGAAAGCAACAGAGGCCATTTCAGGCTCCAGGAAATGTAGCAGGTGTTTCAGGTTCCAAAAGAAAATTATGCCCAACTTTGCCCTTTCATCATTTCTTTTTCTCTTGATGTGTGAGATATTTTCTCTCTATCTGTGGCCTCTGTCTATAACTAACATGGTAGTAGAGCATGTCAGCTAAATTGAGAAAAAGTTATGAATGTGCAGGGATAATAATTCTGGGTATCTTGTGCAAAATGCTCTCTGTTAAGATATTTTCTACTTGGGGCTTTGGTATTTCCTCCTATGAATGCATAATTCCACCTTCCCATGAATCCAGAGTTTGACCTGAGAGGAATCACAGAAAATTTGAGATCACAAATATTTTAATGAGTAAAAACAGGAACGTCTGGGAAAGTAATTTTAAAGAAATCTGAGATAGAATTAAGTTTCTATAACTAGTATTCAGGGCTTTTGAACTAGCACCTCTTCTGTATGTGCTACTGTGCTCAACCAAGAACGGTTTCTATTCTACTGTCTCCTGTCTTTTCTCCTTTTCTGGCCACTCCTTCCCAGGGTCCTCATGTTCCTGCTCTTTGATAATTTTACTATTGCACAGGGTTCCTCTGTTGGGCCTCAATGCTTGGCATTCTATGAATTCTCCCTGGGTGACTTCAACTAAACCCCTGGCTTCAACTACCATCCATATGCTGATGATGGCTGGGGTAGTCTTTGTTCCAGATCAGTGAATTCCAAGTTTAACCAGCTCCTTCCCTCCCCCTCGCCACACCAGATTCACTGTTTAAGGGAGGAGCATCACCTTCTACCCAGTCCTCCAAGCCAGAAACCTGGGAGACTATGGCTTTCTGTCCCTTCATCCCAAACTAAATATGTCACCAAGGTTTGTCGCTTCTATCTCTAGATAGAAGCTTACTATCTATAAAAAAAACAAAAACAAAAACAAAAAAAACCTTTTGTACTTTTCATCTCTACTGCTATTTCTTGGGCCCTCACCATTCCTTGATTAGTTTATGCTACTAGCTTTTCCACTTGACTTCCTATTTTGTTCCCTTTTTATTTTATCTAAAATGCAATCCAAACATGTTACTTTCCTGCCAGTATTTCACAACTTCCCATAACCCTCATAATTTAGCCCCAGTCAACTTCTTTTCCTCCCTAACATTCATGAGCTCCATACTTAAGCCACATGAACTTTAGAGTTCCCCTTAAATTCTAATTTATTGTATACTTCCATGTTATTTCTTCTGTCTAGAATTAAGTAGCTCTCTTTAAGGCAGCCTCACTATTCTGGAAGTTCATGTACTCTATACCCTAAAAGAAGGTAGTTGGACAAATTGGTAAGCCATGTGGGCCCTGGAGGGCAGAGAGATTCTAGTGGAATTCCCAGTTGTGTCTTATACTAGTTGTGTGCTCTTGAGCAAGTATCTTCACCCTCCCTGTGCCTTTGTATTTCTCATCCACAAAGTGGAATTAACAATAGTTCCTATAGTTTGAGATTATCGTGAGGCTGAAAGAACATATGTGTAAAATGTTTGGAACAAAGCCTGGCATATTCAGAGTGCACAGCAAGCTGTTGTTATGACCATTATTGTAATGATCAGTTTACTTTTTTTTTTTTTTTTGCAGCATAAAAATTGAGTTTTATTTCATGGTTCAATCATAGTAAATCTATTTCTACATTTCAAAATATTCATGTTAATAGAAGAATAAAATCTTTATAGATGGCAGAATGCCATTTGATAAAATAGATATGTATTTAAATTAGGTATAAATATATGTCAAATTAACAATCAGAAACAAGCTTAAAATGCAACAGTGGATGAATAAACCACCCGAAGCCTGTTTTTGTAGGGGCTTAACAATGATATTAGGAACTAATGTGAAAAGAGAAATTAAAATAATAAATTTGGCAAGGAATATTCAAATTCATTATCTGGTATTATATTCTTGAAAATTTCAAGAGAATCAGTTGAAAAGCTAGACTAAAATTAACAAGTCAGGAAATGACAGATGCTGGCAAGGATGCGGAGAAAGGGGAACCCTCCTACACTGTTGGTGGGAATGCAAGCTAGTGCAACCACTCTGGAAAACAGCATGGAGGTTACTCAAAATGTTGAAAATAGAACTGCCCTATGACCCAGCAATTGCACTACTGGGTATTTACCCTAAAGATACAAACGTAGTGATCCGAAGGGGCACATGCACCCAAAGGTTTATAGCAGCAATGTCCACAATAGCCAAACTATGGAAAGAACCTAGATGTCAATCAACAGATGAGTGGATAAAGAAGATGTGGTATATATACACAATGGAATACTATGCAGCCACCAAAAGAAATGAAATCTTGCCATTTGTGACAACATGGATGGAACTAGAGCGTATCATGCTTAGCGAAATAAGTCAAGTGGAGAAAGACAACTATCATATGATCTCCCTGATATGAGGAAGTGGCAATGCAACATGGGGGCTTAAGGGGGTAGGAGAAGAATAAATGAAACAAGATGGGATTGGGAGGGAGACAAACCATAAGTGACTCTTAATCTCAGTTTACTTTTTTATGAGTTCCCTGAAGGTCAGGCACCTGACCTTCACCTCCATACCACCGTGCCAGGTGCTTACTCAACAGATGTTTCTGTGAATGGGTCAAAACAGTTCTTTAAAAATGATCTGTGAAAATCATCAAGGATATTCAAGACTCTTTTACAAGAAATGTTAGCTTCATTGGTTTACCATTAACTATTTTGATAGTGGATCCTAAAATGCCTAAGAAGTTTTTATAATTTTTCACAAAAGATGCTGTCTCAGTAAGATAGAACTGGGAAAAAAAAAAAGTTAGACATTTCTTGAGCCCTCATTAATTATTTTTTATTCTGTTAATTCCCAGCAGCTTACCCCAAATTCCTTGAGTTAATATATTATGTGTTTCATCATTTTGTTTATAATTTATTTTTTCAACATCTACCAGGTACTCTGTTCACCAAATGCCTCATTATGGAAAATAGTCTTCCCTTCTAATCACCATCTTTATGATACTGCATAGATGCGATATTGCATAAGAGGATGTGGGGAAAAGAGGTATTTGAGGGTGATGAACTTATTCTATAAAGGAAGGTGACTACACTCAGTTCCCAAAATCATAATGTAAGACTACATTAAATATAAAAGTATCAGTCCCCTACTGATAACATACAGTAAAAAAGAATAAAAATAATAGTAAGTGCCTAACACACAGCCAAGCATAGAGCAGTAAATGTTAACCAAAATTAAATCCAGAGCCCTTGCCACCCTGAATGATTCTGTGAAAAGTCTATGTCCAAGTATATGAAAATCATAGCATTCATGCACACTTCAGGTACACCATTTATTTATCTTTAAAGACTTTATTTCAATGGCTGAAGTCCACTGAACCAAAGATAAGCAACAGAATACAACAGGTCTAATATATTAGACTTCAGTGTATGAAATGAAGGTGTTATTGCTGAACTATTGGTGTTTATCCCATTAGCTGGAAAGGAAACAGACCCTTCCAGTAAGATGTTAAATTGGATTGATCACTGAGGTAAAAAGCATCATAAGTAAACACCCTGTTAAAAAACAATCTATTGACTAAAACATTTATTTACTGAGCAAATGCAGAGGTTCCATTAGATTCTGTTCTATTCTAATTAAATCTGAATTATATAAACTAATTAGGACAGCCAGAAAATATACATTTCAGACTTATTAAAATAAAAAACTGACAATATTTTAACATATATCAATATAAACTTCTTCTCTACACCTAAGCCAGATAATAACAATTTTCATAATCGTTAGTATCTTCATTTGCCCACTACATATGTGGAGATTCACCATCAAGAAAATAACCAATGGTACCACTATTAGAATGATGATAGCAGGCCAGTAGATGACATTCAAGAGAGTTGACCTATCGTGTTTCATGACTGCTACAGTTCTTCATATTTTAATGCTTCTATTGCCCTTCTCTGATAGACTTCAACATAGTCATACTTCAATACTCTATTTAGCTCTTACTTCCTCTTGAAACTTCTCCAACTGACTAAAGCTGAGTTAGTAGCTTTTTCTCCTTTCGTCTTTTTTCTTTAGCTGGGTTAGTGTCCACTGAAACATTGTGTTTCTATTTCAACTGCAGTACTTATCACATCACATTACAATCTACTGATTGGTCGCTTAGTTAAACTGGCATGCTCTGTTTGCCTAATACAATACAGAATGCCAATCACACATGTGATTAATATTTATGAATGAATAAGTAAATGAAGGAATCAATCAATTATTGGGCTTTTTAAAATAACAGATTTTAATGTTTTAGAGTAGTTTTAGGTTCACGGCAAACTTGAGGGGACAGGGCATCTAGGTGGCTCAGTTGTGAAGCATCTGCCTTTGGCTCAGATCATGATGCCAGGGTCCTGATATCAAAGTCCACATCAGGCTCCCTGCTTGGCAGGAAGCCTACTTCTCCCTCTCCCACTCCCTCTGCTTTTGTTCCCTCTCTCTCTCTCTCTCTCTCTGTGTGTCTCTCTCTCAAATAAATAAAATCTTTTAAAAAATTGAGTGGACAGTACAGAGAATTCCTGTATATGTACTCCCTATCTTCCCCTCCACAGTTTTACACCAGTTGCAATCAATGAACCTACCTTAACACAGCATTATTACCCAAAGTTCAAAATCTGCATTAGGTTTATTTTTGGTGTGGTATAGTCCATGGGTTTGGACAAATGTCTAATGACACGTATGCACCATTACAGCATCATACAGAAGTTTGACTCCCCTCAAAATCCTCTGTATTCCATCTATTCTTCCCTCCTTATCTCTCCCACTCCTCCCAAGACCACTGATATTTTTCCACCCTTTTCCAGAATGTCATATATTTAGAATCATACAGTATGTAGCCTTGACTTATTGGCTTCTTTCACTTAGTAATAAGCATTTAAAATTTCTCCATGTATTCTCATGGCCTGATAGCTCATTTCTTTTTGGCACTGAATAATAATCCATTGTCTGAATGTACCAGAGTTTATTCATTCACCTACTGAATATCTTTTTTTTTAAAGATTTTATTTATTTATTTGACAGAGAGAGAGACAACAAGAGCAGGAACAGAAGCTGGGGGAGTGGGAGAGGGAGAAACAGGCTTTCTGCTGAGCAGGGAGCCCGACGTGTGATCATGACCTGATCCCAGGACACTGTGATCATGACCTGATCCAAAGGCAGACGCTTAATGACTAGACCACTCAGGCACCCCGATCTGTTGAATATCTGAGTTACTTCCAAGTTTTGGCAATTATAAATAAAACTTCTATAAATCTTCATGTACAGTTGTGTGTGTGTGTGTGTGTGTATGCGTACATAATTTTCAATTCACTTAGGTAAATACCAAGCAGTGCCATTGCCTCATCATACAGTAAAGAGTATGGTTAGTTTATAAGAAAATGCTAAACTGTCTTCCAAAGTGACCATTCTGCTTTCTTACCAGCAATGAATGAAAGTCCTATTGTTTCACAGATTGCCAGCATTCAGTGTGGTCAGGATTTTGGATTTTGGCCATTCTAATAGGTGTGCAGTAGCATCTCATCGTTGTTTTACACTGCAATTCATTAATGACATATGATATGGAGCCTTGTTTCACATACTTACTTGCCATCTGTATATCTCCTTTGTTGAGGTATCTATTTAGGTCTTTTGACAATTTTCCATATTATTGTTGTTCCTTGTATATTTTGGATACTAGTTCTTTATCAGAAATACCTTTTCAAATATTTTCTCCCAGTCTGTGGCTTATTTTCTTGCTCTCTTAAATCATTAGGTTTTTTATTTAATTCTATAGGACTTCTGTTGCATATTTCCTAAAATATAGTCTCACAATTGAGGACTTTGAGGCTGTGCCATTCTAATGTTTCAAGCTAGGATCTACTACCAAATCATTATTCCCTACCAAACCATTCACAACAAGAAGCACATGCAAGTCAATTAAAACACTTTCCATGGCCAAACACCTAGCATATCTCATATGGTTGGTCTGAAATATGATCAGAAGTCTTCATTTTTTAAAATCACTACAGGCTGGGGCACCTGGGTGGCTCAGTGGGTTAAAGCCTCTGCCTACGGCTCAGGTCATGATCTCAGGGGCCTGGGATCGAGCCCCACATTGGGCTCTCTGCTCTGCTGAGAGCCTGTTTCCTCCTCTCTCTCTGCCTGCTGCTCTGCCTACTTGTGATCTCTATCAAATAAATAAATAAATAAATAAAATCACTACAGGCTTTCCCAATTCAAGTGGCTTTCAGAGAACACTTCCAACAGGACACATTTCCTCCAAGCCAGGAGGTGACATGGAGCAATTTGGTTCCCTCAGGGAAAATATGCAAAGGCTCAAAGTGAATCAGGGATACCTTTCAGCTCTCTTATTTTTAGTAATTTATTTAACTATTCTTTTCATCTTTCCCAGGTTCACGGTTTTCTACAGTCTGAGACTATAGTTCATTATGTCTTCTCAAACCTTATGACAACAGATTATATGGTTGCTATAACAACTGATAACCTGCATAAGGATGATTAAGTAAGTCTATCTTTTTCCTTCCGATCTCTGATGTTAGATCAGACCAATATGTACCTACTGATCCTTTCCTGTGCATCTGGCACCATGCAAGGTGCTGAGGACTCAATGACAAAAACATGTTCTATATCTCATGGTGGGTACAATCTAGACATTCTTTTCTGGTCTTCATTCACCATCCATCTGTCCCACTTCAGGCTGACTTGTTCATTTCTCAATTATAAATTCTTCCAGAGTAGAAAGCACAGCCTGTACACTATGTTTCATAGTGTCTTCACTTATTTGACTCTTTCAAAGAATTAGCAATCTAGATAAGCTTAAAAAATAATATTAACAGACACCCATGATTCCACTATCTAGATTTAATTACTAGTACTTTATTACTTGTCACTCAAGATTTTACTCCTAAAGGAGAGAAAATATTACAAATAAAATTGGTGTCTTTTTTGAAAATTTCCCCAGTCCCATTCCCCTCCCAATACCCTATCATCTAATCTTACCTAATCATTACAAGAAATTTGGTATATAACTTTCCAATATATTTGTGTGTTCTTTTAATATAATCCATAAAAAATTATATATATAATAATGCAAATATTATAATTCTGTATATTTTTAAATGTACACAAATGCTACCATATTGTAGATATAGTTGATGTATTTATGCATTTATTTATCTCCCCTTGTTCTACAAAGGAACTTAGATTATACCAAAAGTTATATATTGAATTTCAAATTTTATACTGAATCTTTTTTTTAAATCTGTGATCTGATTATTTTCTAATGAGCTAACCCTACTGGCACTGGATATACAAAATCTCAGCTAAAAATATGTGGATTTTATTATAGTGATTTTTCACTAGAAAAATCTGGATTGTGATTGTCTAGATTCTTTCAACAAGATTCAAAATTACTTCTGTCTCCTCATCAGTGTTGTAATTAAACTTAAAAATCTACATCTGAAAACTTTACCAAATTCTCCTGTAAAATGTTACATTTAAAAAAAAATTATGTCCCAAATACAAGCCAGAAATTATAAATGAAACAATGCAATTCTTTAAAGGACAGAATCTGCATTAGAAAACAAATGTTTGTGGAACAAATGTAATAAGGGTAATTACTGCCATAATTCAATATAAAAAATACACAAAATTGCAATTTGCCTCTCTGTCAGCTTTATAATTTGCAGAGTGCTCTCATATATATTACCTTGCTCTACCTCAAATACTAATCAAAAGAAATAGAGCAGCCACAGTTTTTACTTAGTTGCATGCAGCTCAGCTTCCACAAGTCTACTGGGCTCCCTTCCTATCTGATATAGCTACATTTTACCTTCTTGGTTATGTATTCGGAGATGCTATTGCTTCCCATGATGATTTCTTTCTACACAAGTTAATCAAGCACGGCATATGGGATGTAATAAAAATATATCTTTATTTTTGACTCCCCCTGCCCTTTATAATTTATTCAGTAGTGAAAGATTTTTTTCCTGACCCTAGATTAAAAATCTGCAGGACCCATGACTTTCAACAGTGGTACAACCACTTTAAATTCAAAGCACAGTATAGATTCAACAATTAGAACATCCTGTCCCATATAATGATCAATATACTGAACTTAATCTAAAATAGGATTGTATCCCCAACCGCAGCCCTGACTGCTATTGAACCTTGGAGAAGGGGGAATACTAGGTTTCCTCTATATCTCTAATGCTCCTCACCCGGCGTGTTAACCTTGACTTCAGGCCTTTGCATGATTGTGGCACAGAGAAAGAAGAGAGAAGATAAGAAAAGACATGCTAGACATTTGGAATGGATAAAGATGTGGTGTATATATTACAATGGAATTGTTCAAAAAGAATGAAATCTTGCCATTTGCAACGACATGGATAGAACTAGAGAGTATAATGTTAAGCGAAATAAATCAGTCAGAGAAAGATAAATACCCTAAGATTTCACTCATATGTGAAATATAAGAAACAAAACAAATTAACACAGTGGAAGGAAAAAAGGAGGCAAACCAAGAAACAGACTCTTAACTCTAGAGAACAAACTGATAGTGACTAGAGAGGAGGTGGGCAGGGAGATGGGTTAAAGCGATGATGGGGATTAAGGAGGGCACTTGTGAGAAGCTCTGGCTATTATACATAAGGGATGAACCCTTAAATTCTACACCTGAAACTAATACTTCACTGGATGTTAAGTAGCTGGAATTTAAATGGAAAAAAAAAATAAAGACTATTTAGAGTGCTAAAAAAAACAAAAGACTTACTACAACTGGCACTCTCTAAATTGAGTCTTGAGGCATCTGGATCTGTAGCATGTTTAAAGCTGGCTGTATCATGAGGCACTTTTGTTTACTGGGAATCCCAGATAATCTTCACAAGGAGATGTGACAAAATCATTCATCATCAGGGTTAGTTACAGCAGCTATCTGTGCAAAGCAAAGGAAAGGATGATACAACAATGCTATTAAAAAAATCCTCCTGTGCCTCACACCTGCTCTTACTAAGCCTTTCTTTGGCACATTTTTCTTTCTACGTGGATATCTCAAGAATCCCCTGCTAAGAAGTAAGCGACCCTTGTTCTATGCAATTTCCAGAATTTTCACAAGCCAAAATGACCTCTGAAAGAATCATTTCTAATCCATCCATTGCCATCTACAATATCAAAATCCAACATAAGCTGGGGGACCAGACTGACAAAGTTCAAATCTCAGCTTTTCTGCTAACTAATCAACTGACACTGGGCAAGTTCCTTAAATTCTCAGTGCCACAGTTCCCTGTCTGTGAAATAGGGAGGATGATAATAGTATCTATCATAGAAGGCTGTTCTGAGGATTCAGTGATTCAATACATGTGCAGGGCATATAGTAAGCATCAGCAGGCATCAGTAGACATCAGCTCATATCAAGTGGGCTGAGCCACTGTAACAGAATGGATAAAGAGGCCACTCATGGATCATTTCTTAATACTACCTTTCCCTAAAGGGTATTATTTAGAATGTTTAATTCTAAAATATTTAAAATTCTAAAATTCTTTAAGATGTTTAAAATCCTATTAAAACTATTTCATTTTTTTCTCCTCCTTCTAGCAATTAAATTCCTAATCATTCCTAAATCATTAATAAATGATTTTGCTTTTAAGATTTTACACCCAAATGTTTAAATAAAGAGAAAAAATGTTAAAGAATTATGAAAATAATAGGAGTGGGAACTGTAACTGCACAAGAAACTTGCTATTTAGATCATCTGAATGCAATCAAATTATGCCACTTGTTTTTTTTTAATTTTTTATTTTTTATAAACATATATTTTTATCCCCAGGGGTACAGGTCTGTGAATCACCAGGTTTACACACTTCACAGCACTCACCAAAGCACATACCCTCCCCAATGTCCATAATACCACCCCCTTTTCCCAAACCCCCTCCCCCCAGCAACCCTCAGTTTGT